>NC_143542.1:1964796-2123963 GCF_031878675.1 Megascapheus bottae | reverse complement strand
ATCTCTTACTGTTTCCTATCAAAAATTAAAATATATCTACATACCTAACTGTTCACTATTAATCTACTAATTTTAACTACCTTCCTATCTATAAATCTAACAATTGTCTATGCATCCATCTGAGAGAGAAATTATGGAATTCCACACCTATAATCCTAGATGCTCAGAAGGCTGGGACCAGAAATGTCTTGGTTCAAAACCAGCCCAAGCAGAAAATTTCTTTCTCGAGACTCTGTCTTTGAAATAATCAGCAGAACGTGAGAGTGGAATTGTGGCTCAAGTGATAGAGCATCAGCAGATAGCAAGCAAGGAAAACAAGTTTAAAGGCCTTGAATTCAAGCTCTAGTGGTGACAAAAAGAATTACAAGAGAGAAATTGTTTAAATAGTAAATGTTAAAAAAAAAAAAGCTTACTGTGCTGGGTTTTTTTTTGGGGGGGGGGGTGGTGAGGATGTACTGAACTTTGAACTTAGGGCCTCAGGCTCACAAGGCTGAAGCTGTTACCATTTAAGCCATACCACCAGTCCTAGCTTTTGCTAGTTCGTTTAAGGATGGAGTCTAATGAAATTTTGTGCCTGGGCTGGACTCCAGACCTCCGTCTTCTCAGTAGCTCGGTTTACAGCATGAGGCACTGGCCTCTGACAATTGTACTTTAGTTTTGGAGAGATAACCATCAAGTGAAATTCCAGTGTTCTTTCGGAGAACATCTCAGAGATCAGTCAGGGAAACACTGCAAGCATCAGTCTAGGAGGTGAGAGGTAAGAGGTAATGGATCACTTTGCTGGGAGAATTTTTCTTTCATTTTTTTTTTGGAGGTTTTACAGCATCTCATTCGAAGTGTGCAACTGTTTCCAGGTTTCAAATATTCATTTATCTCTATTTCTTCTACCCCTTTCCGGACTAGAACCTTAGAGAAAGCTAATAGCTCTGAAATCTTGGAAATCTGGACTATATTTTTAGAGTACTGCTAT
Source organism: Megascapheus bottae (assembly GCF_031878675.1). NCBI lineage: Eukaryota > Metazoa > Chordata > Mammalia > Rodentia > Geomyidae > Megascapheus > Megascapheus bottae. Next base: position 2,122,993 of record NC_143542.1, on the reverse strand, counting down.
GTTGTTTCAGAAGGTGCCTAAGCCTGTTTGTTGCCTAAAAGTGCAGTATAATCTCAGTAAAATCTCCCTAGATTTTTCTCCCCTGACCAGTGAAACTAAAGGCATCGAGAAACTTCACAGAGTTAGTCACAGGCCCCACTAGGAATTGTGTTTATTCAAAATACTGGGTGTAGGGCCGGGAGTTTGGCCTAGTGGTTAAAGTGCTTGCCTAGCATGCATGAAGACCCGGGTTCGATTCCTCGGTACCACATACATAGAAAAAAGCCGGAAGTGGTGCTGAGACTCAAGTGGTAGAGCTCTAGCCTTGAGAAAGTCCAAGGACAGTGCTCAGGCCCTGAGCTCAAGCCCAGGACTGGCAAAAAAAAAAAAAATACTGGGTATAAGCCAAAGAATCAAATAGCCCCCTTTAGACACTGGTGTTGAAATATGCTTCAGGGAACACAATTATCAAGTAAATTTATTGTGATAAATCTCTGGATTGAATTGATAACTAATTTCACCTGCTCTTGATCAGTTTGGGCTTTTTTTCTTGTTTTAATTTTTACATCGTATTAATTAATAAATTAGGCTGGTACTGGGGCTTATGCTCATGAGCTGGGTGCTATATTTTAACTTTCTTTCCCTCAAGGCTTAGTGCTCCACCATTTGAGCCACACTTCTGGCTTTTTGGTAGTTAGTTGGAAGTAAAAGTCTCACAGAGTTTCCTGCCTGGGTTGTCTTTGAACTTCCATCCTTAGATGTCAGCTTCCCTGGAAGCTAGGATTACAGATGGGCACCACTGACACACAGCGTAGGGCTTTTTCTCGTTCCTGCAACTGAACCCAAATCATTCTGTTTTGCAATTTTCTTCTTCATTCCAGCAGCCTTTACAATATTTGTAAGATACTAAATTTGCCATCTGCCATTGCTCTCCATGGCTGAGTTGTCTGATGCAATGAAAGTATTATTTTAAGTAGAATATTTTTAAACTTTCCATTCCCATCCATGGATGTTCAAAAATGAATCCTCATTATGACAATGAAGGTAAGTATAATAATTTATTATTACATTTTTTTCTATTGAATGAGGACATTTGTCTGGATTTGGACCTATACTGGCAACAGAAGCTTCGAGAACATCTGCTTTGCTGTTAATTTCTAATGGGCCTTGCATGGAGCAATCTGTTCTCCCCGGATGGAACCCAGGCCCTCTTTGACTCCCTGAGAGAAGATGGCACCAAATCAACAATGGTTGGTTTTATTTACATTATTTTTTTTTCTTTTCTTTTTTTTTTTTTTTTTGCCAGTACTGGGCTTAAGCTCAGGGCCAGAGGACTGTCCTTGGATTTTTCTCAAGGCTAGAACTCTACCACTTGAGCCTCAGCACCACTTCTGGCTTTTTCTAAGTATGTGGTACCAAGGAATCGAACCCGTGTCTATGTGCATGCTAGGCAAGCACTCTACCACTAGGCTAAACTCCAGGCCCTATTTACATTATTTTTAACTCATTTTTGTTTTTTGCTGTAGGTATTGTTATTAAAATAAATTACTTGACATAAAAAGGGCTTTACTTAAAATCCCATTTCTACATTAAGACTCAGATATGAAATCAGGAAGACACATGCCTTGTAAATTCAAGCAATGTGTATTTTGGGAAGCTTTGGGGGTATTCTTGCCAGCTGAAGAATTCCTAAAATAAGCAAGCTAAGTTCAGACCATCTTTTGTCATGCCCACAGGACTTTTGTTGTGACATTGAGTCCAGTTGCAAGTCATTTTACATTTTACACACAGCTGTCTGATTTGACTTTGCTGCCTCTGCCCTTTCCTCTGCATCCTCATCTTCTCCCTCCTCATGTTCGACTTGTTCCCTCCTCCTCCCTCTCAGCTTTGCCCCTCTCCCTTCTCCTTCCCTTCTTTCTCCCATTCCTCCCCTACTTCCCTCTTTCCCTCTTCTCCCCTCCTCTACCCTTCCTCTCCCCCTCTTTTCCCCATTCCTCTATTAATTATGATTATTAAAGTAGTTGTACAGAAAAGTCACAATTCTGTAGTTCATGCTTCTTGATAAATGTCACCCTTTTCTTAATTCTCCCCCACCTTTCCCTCGCCCATTCCCACCCCCAAGTTCTATAGCTCATTTTTTACAGAATGTACATGGACTCTAATAACTGTATTTACTCACCCTTCCTCATTTCATTCCTGTACCCTTCCAGGGCCTCCCCACAACATGTTTCTACTTTCTGGTATTCATTTTGATAAACAGCTCATTTGTTGTGTCTTTGTGTGTAAACACATAGGGCTCTGTATATGTTATCATAAACAAAGTACTTGCATTTTTGTTTGTGTTTGAAGTACATAAAATTGAACTCAAGGGCTTGGGCTTGCTAGGCTGTCTACCACTTAATCCATGTCTTCAGGTATGTGTTGCATTGGGTTTTTTCAAGGTAGAGTCTCCATATATGCCGAAACTATGATCCTCCTACTTGCACTGCAAATCACTAGGGGTCACAGGCACATGCCATTGTGCCCAATCATTGGGTTTCCCTAGTAGCTGGAACAGCAGGTATGTACAACTGCATCCAGCCATTAGTTGAGATGGAATATCCCTAACTTATAGGTCAGCTGACCTTGAACTGTGATCCCCGATGTGGGCCATCCAGGAAAGTAGGAGTACAGGAGTGAGTTGCTATGCCTGGCTTCTGGTTTATCTTCTTAAAATACATATATGATCAAGCCAGTCTACTGGTTTCTTGCTGTACATTCTTGCTATAGAGATAAAACTTTACTCCTCAAAGCATGGTCTTGGCTCCAGTAGACAGAAGCTGGTGTGGAAACTGCTAGAAATGCAGAATCTCAGACCCCACCCAGTATGAGAATTTGCCTTCTCCAAGATCCCCAGGAGTGAATCATACATGTTCATTCAAGTTCAAAAAGGATAATCTACTGGAATGGCCCCAAAAATTTGTCTTGGTAAAATGAATGGAAATAGAGAACATCATGTTTCATGGAAGTTAAGAGACAATTGGAAGACAAAGCCCTAACAATTTGGCATTGTTTCTTGTATCAAATGATCTGAATTGTTAATACCAGTTTAGGATTATTTTGAACACACTTGGGCACTGTCCTTGAGTTTTCTCAAGGTTAATGCTCTATTTCTTGAACCCCAGCATCACTTTTGGCTTTTTCTGTGTATGTGGTACTGAGGAATCAAACCCAGGGCTTAGTGCATGCTAGACAAACACTCTACCACTAGGCCACACTCCCCACCTAAAAAGTCAATCTTATGTGAGCTTTATACTAAGATGTGTTCATTACTGATTTAAAAAGAGAGAGGGAGATGGAAGATTTGGGACCCACTGATATATGGGACAAAGGCCAGCCTCTCCATTGGAAAAGTCTCTGCAGCTGGGTGGAGGCATACAGTCTGTTCTCTGGCTATTGTGTCCTGGTCTCCATACACAACCCCTGGCGTTCACACACGAAGGCCTCTCTGCTGTATCCTTATGTTCTGACACCTCCTCCACATTCTATAAGGCTAAGCTTTAGTTCTATCACATATGAAGACATCATCAGAGTGTTATTGCAGCATTCTTCAGCTGTATTAAATACTGTTTGTTGATGTGTGCCAACTCACGTAAACTGTGTGCTCTTCAGAAGGGGGAGGCAGGTAAGTGGAGGAAGGAAGGGTGAGCAAATGAGAGGCAATATATGCATTGTAAATTGCGTAATAGTTGAATTGTGTTTGGTTTCTTATCTAGTAAAAATTCATTGGAAATGGAAAGGTGACAATATAACTTATGGAATGGAAATTCCTGTGTACAACTACTTAAAATCAATATAAATTGAGAAAAATATCTCCCTTTAAAAAATGTAGAGCACGCTGTCAATGACTCGTTCCTTTAATGCTAGCTACTTAAGAGGAAGAGGCTAACATCTGAGGACTACAGTTCAAAGCCAGCCCAGGCAGGAGAGTTCTGAGACTCTGACCTACAGTTTAAAAACCAGAAATGGAGGTGTGGTTCAAGTGGTAGATCATAGCCTTGAACAAAAAAGCTCAAGGACAGAGCCCAGACCCAGTTCAAACTCCAGGACTGGCATCTTTTAACATTGTCTCCACAGCTCCGGAGAGCTCTCAGTACATAATAGTTGCTTAGTATGTACTAGAGTTGATGAGTGAAGGTGCCATATCTGGAAAGAAGCACCATCAGCCTTTGTTACTACAAAGTGCTCCATCTGAGAGATTGAAAATGGTAAATGGAAGGGCTGAGGGTTCTGGGGATAACTCTCAATGAGACTCTGGAGGACCATTTAATCCATCTGTCCCTAAGTTTCCTTACTTGTGAAACAAGAGTATCTGATGTATATCATTGCACTGGATTGCACTGAGGGTAAAGTGAAGGATCAGTGAGCAATTTTTAAAAGCCAAAAACATTAAACAGTTAACTGTGGAGCAATAACTTGTGTTTTTTAAACATCCTACTAGAACCAATGCTTATTATGCTTGGGGTGCCTGTATTAGTTTTCTAGGGTAACTGTGACAGAAGTTCTACTGACAGTGACGGGGTGACTCAAGCTGCAGAAATTCATGTTCTCACAGTTTGAGAGGCAGAAGTCCAGTTTTGTTGAGAGGATTGGTTCCCCTGACGCCTCTCTCCAAGCTTAAAAGGGTGTCTTTTCCTAGGGTCTTCTTCTTCCATGTCTCCCTCTCTGTGTGTCTGTCCTTAAACCCCATTTCAGTAAGGACATTAGTCATGTTGGATTAGACCCCATCCTAACGACCTCATTTTTAACAGAATTACCTCTTGAGAGACTAATATTTTTCCAAATATGGTCACATTTTAAAGTGCTGGAGGGATTAGGAATTCAACTTAAGAATTTAGAGGAGACATGTAATTCAATTCCAAACAGTGACCAATTCGATGTTACATAGCAAGGATCTTGGTGGAACAATGTTTAAAAAACCCATTGATAAAAATCAAGGGTCATGCAATGCTTTCAAAACCACAAAAAAGAGAAGAAATATAATGTGGAAATATAGAAAAAATTAAGCCATTTCCTTCCCCTTCTGGTCCTCTTCAGATAACCAGTGTTAGTAGTGCATAGTTTTCCATATGAAAAATTGCTTATATCAGTAGATATATACTGAAACATATGTCCCTGCAGTGACTCCATGTGGTGGTGTTTTCACAGCTACTTTACTTTTCTCAGTGAAATGAGCTGTATTAGCTCATTTTCATAATATAACGTCTGTGCAATTGCATTTAACAGCACAAAATTATATACAATCAACACATTTCATGGGATGTGGAAGGGGACAAGAGAGGGACATGCGTTCTGTTTACTGGTAACAGTGGGAGGCCCTCATGCTGAAATCCTTGCATTATTCAGACTGTGTCCATCACCCTCTGTGATGGATAGTTTCCCAGGTCAATTTCACCAACCTAAGGAATGCCCAGATAGCCAGTTCAACATTATATCTGAGAGAATGTTCTGAATGCACAGATTCAACCCAATGTAGAATCAAAACTATTTGAAAAAATATCTAACAAGGTCTTATATTATATATTTATATTGTGTTAGACATTATAGTACTCTCGAGGAGATTTAAAGTGCACTGGAGGATATCCAGAGGTTATATGCAATTCTACGTTTGCACATCTGTGGATATGAGAATTTCCCAGGGGATCCTGAAACAAATCCTACCTGGATCACAAGGAAAAGATGGGGGAGGGAGAAGGGAGAAGGGAAAAAGGGGAGAGAGAGCCAAAGGAGCAAGAGAAATAGAATATAGAGAGCTACAGGTAATGTCTGTTGGTTTGGTTTCTCCAGAGAAGATAGCCATTTACCAACTATTTCTAATTTCTATCTCTCTTTCCACCCCTTAAAATACATTTGCTGGAACACACGGCCTTCTAATTCTATATCATCTCCACTTATTCTTATCCAGATTTCTCATATCTTTCCTATTTCCAACCTTTTCTTCTAAGTTGTATCCTACTTTAGATGAAATGGCGGAATCCCACAATCATATATCCAACTGTAACTGCTCCATTGCCTGATATCTTTTTTGTTTGTTTGCTTGTTTTCCAGCATTAAGGCTTGAACTCAAGCTTTTTCACTTAAGGCTGGCACCATATCACTTAAGCCACATCTCTTTCTTTGGCTTTTTGGTACTTGACTGGAGATAAGAGTCTCACAGATTTTATTGCCTAAGCTGTCAACAAATGGTGATCCTCAGATCTTGGTCTCCTGAGTTGCTAGAATTACAGGCATACGTCACTGATGCCTGGCCCCAATACCTTCTTTGTTTCCAAGAAGTCACTAATGAGGTTAACAAGTGTACCTTGGTGCATCCATGAGTGGAGTCTAGAAGGTTTATAGAAAAGAACATCACTATAGACAACAGCAGAGACCAGGGACTGGATCTCTCTTCCTTTAAGGGATACCACCCTGGGAGAGAAAAGGAGAGATTGTAACCCACGAGGCAGAATCTGTTCTTAGGAAGATGAACATTTAACTGATGATTCTCTTAGATATTGCATCTGGCTAAATTTAGTGAGGATTAAGTATTTCATTTGTTTTCTTTTTTGTTGGTTCTGCTTTGTTTTTGTGAAAGCAGAAGGCAGCTCGAGGGAAAGACCCTATCAATCATTAAAACACATAGGAGCTACACTTGGATAAATCTGTGTTGTAGAGTGAGTTCAGTTTTGCCATAGTACTAAATCAATGAATGAGGAAGAAGGCATCAGATTAGCCCAATGGTCAGGTAATTCATTTTCTGACTCAATTTTACTGAGTCGTGGATTCCCAAGCATTTGGTTACATGTTTCCTCTTGGTGCATTTGTGAGGATATTTCCTGATGAGATTTGTGTTCTAATTTGTGGTAAATCAGATCACTTCACTGATACCTGATCTAAGTGGGCATCAACCAAGCCACTGGTGACATAGTACCTTCTCATCCACTCAGGACATACCCCCAAGACCCTAGGAGATACCAGACCCTCAGGCACAAGCTAAATGCTATACACAAACTCTAGGATAACTAGATAGTCTCTCAGATATCTAAGAGGGCTACTGAGTGACTAACTGATGGATAGCATATACAGTGTGCATATATTGGACCCAGAAATGATTTATGTCCCCCGTGGGATGAGGATGGCAGAAGCTTTCCTCATGTCACTTGGAATAGCTTGCAAGTAAAAGCGTATGAATTCTTTATTTCTAGAATGATCTATGTCATACTTTACGGATTGCCATTAACTATGTAGATAAGGGGACACATTAAGAGATAGATGATGCAGAAAGGATCTGTTCATTTTTATTTTCTTTTCTGAGTAAGCCTGTCTTGGGGCTTGAACTAAGGGCCTACGCTCTGCCCTGACTTTTAGCTCAAGGCTAACACTCTACCATCTGAGCCACAGCTCCTCTTCTGGCTTTTTGGTAGTTTGGTAGATAAGCATCTCACAGACTTTCCTGATGGTCTTAACGTTGAACCAGTCCTCAGATGTCAGTCTCCTAAGTAGCTAAGATTACAAGCATGAACCACTGGTACCCAGCTCTGTCTGAATGGTTAATGTTTGAGCTTAGGTCTTCCTTTTGTGTTCTGGGTCAGGTCCTAAAAGCATCAGTTCTGGATTTCTCAAACTTTTGGATTTAAACCAGTCACATCTCCAACCATCCTCTTGAATATCCGGATTGTAGAGGGCAGATTGTGGGACTTCTCAGATTCTACAATCATGTAAGCCAATTCCCTGGAAACTTTCTGTGTGTCTCTTTCCCTCCTCCCATTTCCCTGTTTCTTTCTCTCTCCTCTCCTTGTGTATGTATATATATATATGTATATGTATATTTTAATGTATTATGTGTATATGCATGTGTATATATATATGTATGTAAATATTTATTTATATACAAGTGAGGATGAGGAAGCTAGCACAAGTGGCAAGGATACTTAGTGAAGTCATTAATACTATATTTCATCTTGGTTACCTAGATATTTAGATAAATGTTATTTTTGGATATATGTATGGAGAGTATGAATGTATAAACATATGTATGTATGCATGTATGTGCTATACATACATATAATCTATTAATTATAACCTCTTAATTATTGCTCTAGGAACTCTGGCAAATACACCCTGATTTGTGACACACCTGTTCATATGCTATGATGGAAGCCAGAGATGTGGATAAGGTAGAAAATGAAGAGGATAGTGCCTGGAAAAGGGTCCTGAAGAAGTCCATGTTCTGGATCAGGAAGAAACCTATAAACAATAGCCTGAAGGAGAAGGAAGAGAGGCTGGGAAACAATACCAAGAAGCTTGAGCATCACAAAAGCTCAAGGCCTAACCACAGGAGAAAAATGGAATGAGACAGGTCAGAAATAGGAATCCATGAAACATTCCTCAATATAATCTAGGATGTGTATGACAAACCTACAGCTAGCATTATACTTAATGGCAAAAAGTTAAAGCTGTTTCCTCTAAAATTAGGGGTGGGGGTAGGTATCATATATATAGATATAGATATAGATAGATAGATAGATAGATAGATGTAGGATTATTTTGAACACATTTACACACCATACACATATTGTATACAAATGTTTTAAAGTATCCGTCTATATTTTCTGGAATTCCAGTGGCAAGAGATATTTTTGCCCATAGGAATGTAAAGCCATGTGGTCAGTGTTAGAAAAAAAAAAGCTTAAAAATACTTTTTCCAACAAACAAGCACAATCTAAATGTTTAGGCAAACTTTGTTAGTAAGGCACATTAGCATACAAACTTAGAGCACTTTACATACTAATTTATACAGAGGCCAAATTATATTACACAGATTAGCTTGTCTCCCTTAGGGTTCCCTCAAAACCCCAATAAAAGTTCTTAGGCATACACTTGAGGACAGTGGACTTACTATAGGAAGAACCCTATTTCTGGAGACAGACTCAAGCTCAGTTAGTACAAGTACTATAAGAACAGAGTGAGACAAATAAAAGCTAGTGCTGCCAGAGAGCGAGAGAGAGCGAGAGAGAGAGAAAGAGAGAGACCACGCCAGAGAGAAGGCAAGGAATAATCCCAGTAGACTAGAATTAAATCTGAGTCCAGTCAAAACCAAATTCAGGAAGACGAACAACAGAGTACTACCAAGCCAAAAATCCCTCTGCATTATCACAGCCAGAGGTTCTTTGGGGGTTTGTGATTGTATCCAGTCACCAATTACAATATTTCAAGTAGGTGGATTCCAGAAAGTAGAAAGTCGCTTATCTCCAGAAGCCTCTTGAGTGACTTCAAAAAGATTTAGTGGCATGTCAATCCACAGTCTGGCTGTGGGAGTGGCAGAAAGTCTGTAGGGCCCTGGAACCTCCCCAATGGAGTTCCCATCCTTCAACTGTCAAGACCATCTGCTGATGACTTCAAGGCACCACAGTCCCCCTGGCACTGATATCTCGCTGGGGCCTCCAAAATGTTATATGGGAATTCAACCAGCGAGATACAGAGAAACCACAATTTGAGAAGTCGAATCAGGAATCTTTATTAGAAAACCAGGGACTGCAAGTGGACTAATGTCTCAAAGAATCTACATCCCCGATTGCAGTTATTACAAAGCTTATAAAGGCAACACACACACACACACACACACACACACACACACACACACACACACACAACTCAAGGCAGAAGTCACATGGTATGGAGGCTAACATAGCATATTCTAATGAAGTAAACTATCTAGAGGGAAAAAAATCAAAGATAACTAAGGGCAATTATTCTGAGGAACAAAACAACTCATGACATACTTGCAAATCAAAGAATAGAATCTCTATATTGTTTAACAACACACAGCACAGCTACAGATCAAAGGAAGTCCTATACCACCTCGAGAGTTCTTGGAACTGGGTGAAAATTCCCCATCATCTATTAAGATGACAAAATGGCAATGAGGACAAGATGACATTACTAGATTCAGTATCCATATTTCAGGTTCCTTTTTCCTGATATTTTTAGTCTATGTATTGAATTTTTTGTTAACAGAGCAGATTCTGTATATAATGCATCTTTATCTGTGTCATCCCTTCAACATTTTCAGACTCCTTTGACCCACCCCTTGTAGTACAGGGGTGTGAGGAACAAGACTTTGCTAGTTTAGCTGGTGTTCTACCACTTGAGCCATACCTCCAGTCCAGCTTTTTTCTAGTTAATTGTAGCCTGAATGGCTGCAAACTGAGATCCTCTAGATCTTAGCCTCTTGAGTAGCTAGGATTATATGGCACTTTGCTAAGTACTCTACTTCTGAGCTACATCTCTAGCCCAAGGAAAATTTAAGATTCAATAAGTAATATTCAGAAAGGACACACCTGATAGAAAAAGACTAGTAAATCTGACATCATTAATATAAAGCACCTATTCAATCAAAGGTAAAATAAAATGAAAGTAGAAGTCAAAAAACAAGAAAAGATCTCCAATCAGAGTTGATAGACAAATTAAAAGAACTATAAATCAATGAATGTAGGATATGGCACGTAGAAAAAAAACTTGGCAGAAGATAGGGGTAAAGAAAGAACCTATAGATGAAATAAAAACTCTGCATAATTACTTATAAAAATAGTCTCACGAGCAATCTGAAAAATGCAAATAAAACCACAGAAAGCAACTACCTTATAGCCAACAGTGGGGAAGAAAAGTACTTGTTTCCATTTCTTTGGAGAAATGGAAACTCATGCCTTGAGGTGTTAACTCATACCATTGCTTCAGAGGGTCATTCTAAAATTTCTTATGAAACCAAAACTACATAGCATTTGGAAAATATCATGTTTTAGCAATATTAGACATTTTTGGCAAGTAGTTGCAAGAAGACAGATAATGAACATCGTTCATTCTAATATTGTTAGTAATAGTGGAAAAAAACTCTTAAAATAACCCAAATGTTTGCCAATGGAGAATGAATGACAAGTGATACATTCATCATTCATCTAGTTAAATGCAAATAAACAGGAGTGAGCCAGAGTTTCATGTGCCAGAAAAAGAGAAGCATTTAAAATCCAACTGAGTTGGAAAGCATGGAGGAGAATGATGGCATCTTGACATTGGTAAAGATGCATTGTATTATCTTCATTAACTGTCATGGTGAATGAGAACCCCTTTGTACAACTACTTTTTTTTTGCCAGTCCAGGGCTTGAATTCAAGGCTGAGAACTGTTCTTGGGTTTTCTCAAAGCTAGAGCTCTACTACTTGAGCCACAGCAGCATTTCGAGCTTTTTCTATGTATGTGGTACCAAGGAATGGAACCCAGGTCTTGGTGCATGCTAGGCAAGCACACTACCACTAGGCCAAAATCAGCCCTGTACAACTACTTAAAGATCATTTTTCGAGCTAGGAACCAGTGGCTCACACTCATAATCTTAGCCACTGAGGAGGGTAAGATCTGCAAATCCAGGCTGGAAGTCAATATGGGAAGGAAAGTCTGTGAAACTACCTCCAATTAGTCAGCCAAAAATCACAAGTGAAGATGTAGGTCAAGTGGTAGAGCAGCAATCTTGAGTGAAAAAGCTAAGAGACAGCATCCAGACCCTTAGTTCAAGCCACCCGTTCTGGAACAAAAAAATAGTTACATAACTAATTAATTTAAAAAAATAAACCCAACTGAGTTGGGAAGAAAACATACCTATACCGAATTTGTAAAACTTGCAAGAAACAGAGCACACAAATTTCAAAAGTGATTATTTCAGAAATGGGTACAAGAGGGAAAGGAGAGATTTGTAGGAAATGGTAATTTCACTTCTGTATCATACCTTTACATTTTAACTAAGGGACGAAATCAGGCTTTGCAAGGACTGAGTTGTAGGTCCAGGAATGCCATGATGTCGTTCTGTGAAATTTTCTGTATTTCATCATGAATAAGTAATGAAGGATTTTAGCTGTCATGAGAATTTCAGTTGATTGGTATAGTTATTACTTCCTCAGGTTTTTTTTACTTTGACTGCATTGACAGGCTTCAGTCAATTGTGCCTGGCTTTGGAAAATGACTTCTTAATATTAGTGACATATTTTGGAAAACTATAAGAATAAAGATGCTATCACTAGTATTAACTTCTGAGAAAATGGAGTGAGAAGAAGATTCGACAAAAACCATAGGCCTCAAACAAAGGCCACCACAAACACACAAAAAAAATAACTTCCGCAAGGAGGTCATCTGTCCATGCTTGAACTGGCAAACACCATGTTATTCAACCCCAGATGCTCAGATCATTGATTAACGTGGCCAAAGACCATTCAACAAAATCCTGGCTACTCAGGAGGTTGAGATTTGAGGATCGCAGTTCAAAGCCAGGCAGGAGGATCCATGAGACTCTTATCCCCATTTAGCCACCAGAAAATTGGAAATGGAGCTATAGCTCAAATTAGTATAGTGCTAGCCTTGAGTAGAAGATCTCAGGGACAGTGTCTGGGCCTATAGCCGACAAAAAGCCACACACACACACACACACACACACACACACACACACACACACACACAAGCCAAAAGGGTGGGAGTGAGTACTTAGTATATAGAGCAGCTTTTTTCTTTTCTTTTTTTTTTCTATTCTGCAACTAACTCTTCATTGAAATAATTAGGATTTTTAAAATTTAACCACCTACTCAATGGCAAAAGTTTAACTGCTTTTTTTACATGCAATTAATGTAAATTGTTTTCTCCATAAGGAAATCCTGATCATAAAAAGATGACAGATCACATGAATTAAGTGCTTTTAATTGAAAAGCTAACCAGCTGTCTAAGTTACATTTCTCCAAAACAACAACAGAAAAAACAAAAACCCCCCCCAAAAAAACCCACACAAACTTGATAGTAACTGAATCTCCAGGCAACATAGTCAAAGTTGAGATTAAAAATTGGGGGGAGGGGGCGAAAAAAGAGTCTCAGATGCAATTAAGAACCATGCTTCATATGTATCAGTGGTCTTGGCTAGACTCTAGACAACATCCTAAAAACCCCATTAAGGACATTAATTTCAAGTAGCCTTTTTCAGGTTTCCAATTTGTGAATAAAGATGTATTTTGTCAATTCTGTCAGAAGTCTTGTTGCAACTTATTTACAAGGCCAGGTTCTAAAAGCTTAACTAAAGTGAACTAGATAATAAAGTAGGCAGAAACTGCCTTACAGAAAGGGAAATCCTAAAATGCCACTTTCCAGAGAACCCACAATTGTTTTATTCAGAGTAAAGAAAAGAGAAGCGTTTGCTGGGACTAGAAGAAACTCAGCCATAAGTTTGGGATGTGTATTCAAACTACACATGCAATGAGGACAATATTATGCTAATACAATTGATGTGCTGTTGCATTTGTCTACTGTTTGGCTCATATTAACAGTTATATAAACAGAGCAGTGCAGCTAGTATTTGGAAACAATCCTTATAGTGTTACAGTATCAGGCACATTTCACTTCTCTTCACACCACTGGTTTTCTTTGCCTACCTGGGCTTCCTCCTTTTCAGTAAAGTCATTCTTAATGTTGAAAGTTTTGTGAATCTCCTCAGGAGTTCCCAAATCTTCCAACACGGTCTTGATGGTCACAGATTGTTTGGCAATTTCTACATCAACTTCAAATATTTCTCCATCAGAACTCTGTTACTTAATTGAAGGCATGGTGTTTGGTCTTGAAAAGACGGTGGACAGGAGTCTGCCGGGAGGGGGACACTGTCTGTGCAAGGAGAAGAGAAAAACAAAGACAAGGGCACTCCAGAGCAGCTTTTAAATAGAGGTTTAAAACTAGATATCAGGTCTATATTCAGCTTGGCCACACAAACATTAGAATTTCTTGGTTTGGGGTCTTTCTTTCTTTTTTGGTTGTTGTTATTGTTTGCATTCGTGTGTGCCTGTGTCAGTACTGAGACTTGAACTCCAGGACTTTGTATTTGGGTTTTTTGCTCACTGGTGCTCTATCACTTGAGCCATGCCTCCAGTTCCAGCTTTGTGCTGGCTAATTAGTGAAAATGCGTCTTTATAGATTTGTCTACCGGGAACATTTGATCGTTGCTAGACATTGTAGTAGACACTGGGACACAATGGCCAATTCAAGGTCTATGAGTAAATTATTGCTAATCTGATGATCTGGCAGTAACACCAGGTTAACCCTGACAGTACACATGGAAACCAAATATTCTTCAACAGAATAGAGAAAGAAGTCAATGTTGGCCTGTAGACTCGACAAAGAAGAATCATCAAACCCAAATTCCAGAGCTGTACATGTGGCTCCAGATTGCAACTATATATCCTTCCTAAAAACTGATATGATTGACAGTTATTAAAAGCAACAGGCATTTTTCTAACCAAGATTGAAATCACACTGAACGTTCCACTTAGGCATAGTGTTCTCTACCAGTAGCGCCTCACTGATGGGCACGTTAGGGATACTGGTTCATGCTTTCAATGAAGTCTACTCTATTTTGAGGGCAGAAAGCATTCATGGGATAATATTAGTTGGCCATGGATGTTGACATGACTGTGTCCCCTGGTTGGTGGGCTCTACATCTCTATTATTTAAAGTAATTCACTTGGGAGTAGCGTGGCTGTGCTTGGATGTGTTTTGAGTGCCCACACTCCATGGTATGTGTTGAAATTTGTTCCCCATGGTTAAGAACTAAGATGATGCCAGAAAGACCAAAAAATTAAAATGATCGAAGGATGTTCTTGGCAAAATCATGTTCTTTAGATTTATATGAAGATCCAGCTGAAAGGCATTTGATTTTTATTTAATTGTCTGTGTATCTGACTGGCTAGGCAATTTTGTATAAAAGAAGGGCTGGGGTCATGTCTAAAATTTTTCTCCTCACCCACCCCCGCCAACAAAACAAAAAGAAAAGAAAAAGAGGGGGCCAGGCTGGTGGCTACTCAGGAGGCTGAGATCTGAGGATCTCGATTTGAAACTAGTTCAGAAAGAAGGAAAACACTATTAACTAGGAAAATACTAGAAATAGAGGGATGGAGCAAGTGGTAGAGTACGAGCATTGAGCAAAACAAGCTGAGTAAGAGAAGCCCTAAATTAGATCCCTAGTACTGGTACTGAAAAAAAATGATAAAGAGAGAAAAATCTTATTTAACCAGGGTGTTTAGAGGTGGGGGCCTTTGTGGGTGATTAGGGGTAACCTCATCAGACTGGAGTAAATCATGGTGGCGTTATAAGAGGGAGAGGTCAGAAGATACACAGATCTCCTATCTTTAACTAACAGATAAGAACCATGGATTCGAACTCTAGCACTTTTCTTTCTTTCTTTGTTTTTGTCAGTTGTGGGGCTTGAACTCTGGACCTGAGTGCTGGCCCTAAGCTCTTCAGCTCAAGTTACCACCCTACCCCTGGAGTCAATATGCCACTTCCTAGCCCTTTTCTTTATAAGAGCCATTTTAGCATAGAAAATGGATGGATGCAAGTATAGTCTTGAGATTGCTCTCTTTCTTTGAAAACAACTTATTTATTATTTCAAACAAAATGTTCACGTTCTTTATGTTCCAGTACTGGAGATAGCACTAGGGATGTTGTCCCTTAACTTTTTTGCTCAAGACGAGTGCTTTACCACTTGAGCCACAGCTCCACTTCTAGCGTTTGGCAGGTTAATTGGAGATCAGACTCATGGATTTGCCTTCCCAGGCTGACTTCAACTTGCATTCCAGAGTCTCTGCTTCCTGAGTAGCTACGATTATAGGTGTGTGCCACCAGAGCCTTTCTTGGCTTAAAATTTTGTCACTGTATCTTTTATTCCAAACTTCAACCATGCACTATCTTTGGCTCTTTTTCAAGTAAATGTGGACGCTCCCACATCATGCTTACTCTACATCAGTCTCTTGGGTGGTGGCCAATCGATCAGGTGGTGAGAAACTAACGGAGGAGGGAGCAGGCCCACTGCTATAGTTGAAGGAAAATTGCTATCAAGAGTTCTTCTTTTTATGTCTTTCCGGTCCCAGACTAACTGAATGAGGATTTCTAATTTGGAGATAGATCATCACCAACTGACTTCAGAGGAGGTAACATATCATGCAGGGTGTCTACTGGACCCATCTATGGAAATGTCGCTGATTAAAATAAAGTCTGACTCATTTCCTGGATTATTTATATATTTGGTTGCTTGACATAAACCAAGTATTCTAGACAAAACCCCGCTCTCAATCTGGTGATTCCATAAAGGAACTTTGAGTAAGTGCTGGTATTTGGGGTCTAAATGTGTCATATGAGCTTTTTGGTCTTTTTTTTTCTTTGTTTTTGGTCCTTACTCCAAATGGGAAATTTCACATGCTACATCACAATGGCTAACTCTGTGTGTGTGTGTGTGTGTGTGTGTGTGTGTGTGTGTGTGTGTGTGTGTGTGTGTCCATATCATGGCTTGAACTCAGGGGCTTATTCTCTTGTCTGGCTGCTTTTACATCTGGTTGGCACCCTAGCACTTGGGGCATGCCTTTGGCCTGGCATTTCTGCAGATTAACTGGAGACCAGAAGATCTTTCTGTGTAGAGCTGGTTTGGAGCTGTGATCCCGCAGGTCTCACCCTCTTGAGTAGCAAGGATTACAGACATGAGCCATTTACACCCAGATGAGTCAATGGCTTTTAAACATACGCTTGTATTCAGGCCTTACTAGTGAGATGAAAATAATAAGAACAAATGTGGTTATTAAGAATAGACAAAGGAGCTTCTAACAGATTGAAGAGTTGACCTTGAAAGCTGGTCACCAGCCTTCTCCCCCACAAACACATAGACAACCCCGGAAAGCAATGTACCTACCATGCCCCCAACCTTTCCCATCTCTCTGCTTCTCAGCAAGGTTCTCCATTGATGCTCCAGGGGGTTTCTTCTCCATGGTATAAATGGAAAACTACTTTCCTCAAAGGTATAATTATGACCCGGATACACGGGTACTAAGAAAACAACAGTCTTCCACTTGGCATGGTAGAGCATCCCTGTGATCCCAGCTTCATGGGAGGATTGTGGTGCAAGCCAGCTTAGACAAAACTCCAAGACCATATCTAAAAAATAACTAAAAAGCAAAAAGGGTTGAAGGTGTAGTTCAAATGGTAGAGCACCGGCTTAGCAACTACAAAGACCTGAATTCAAATCTTAGTGCTTTTCTTTTCTTTTTAAAGAACAACAATCTCTTAAAGTGGATTCTATTTCACTATTTTTTTTCAGGGGAAGTATATTTTTGTTGCTAGTCCCAGGGCTTGACCTCAGGGCCTGAACACTGTCCTTGGGCTTTCCTCCAGGCTAGCACTCTACCAGCTGAACCACAACACCACTTCAGGTTTTTTCTGTGTATGTGGTATGGAATAATTGAACCCTTGTCTTTGTGAAAGTTAGGCAAACACTCTACCACTAGGCCAAACTCCTGGCCCTGGGGGAAGTGTATTTTTGACTTCTAGATAGACACTACTGAAGAGATAGGCCAACTATACTATCATCTGTCATTTGTGTGCAAAGGACTGAAATTGCTGATATCAGTAGTGTCACCCAGGACTGTTCTTTAAAAGAAAGGAAGAATAACATTACCAACATTACACTTAAGTAGGACAAAGACCTTGACAAAAATAACTGAGATTTCCTGGGGGGAAAAGGAAACAGGAATAGTAGGGAATGATGACTAAATATCTTGCACAGATTTGCATAAGATTCTGCAGCTTATTGGCTTATTAGCATCTTGTTTGCCAAGATGCTTGATGCGTTGAAACAGGATACCTTTAAACCCAAGAATGGTTAGGGTTAAGGTTAGCACTCATCCACCCAGACACTGGTACAGGGATGGGGCTGGTTTAGGGGAGGGGATAGACATCAGCTGAGCTGGTTACTGGAAATCAAAGAATTCCTTTGTCGTGTCAGGTGTGGTGGCACATACCTGCAATCTCGGCACTTGGGGAATCAAGTCTGTAGGATTGTGACTTTGAGTCTAACCTATACTACAGTCTCAAAAAAAAAAAAAAAAACCAAAAACAGGAGCAAAACCAGGTGCTGGTGGCTCGCACTTGTAATCCAGCTGATATGTAAGGATCAAAATTTGGAGTCAGATTTGGCAGGGATCTGCGCACGCGTGTGTGTGTGTGTGTGTGTGTGTGTGTGTGTGTGTGTGTGTGTGTGAGGGGGGGGAGTTGGAAATGGGGCAGTGGCTCAAGTGACAGAGTATTAATCCTATAAAAAGATGGTAAAAATTTGAATTTGTGATAGGCAATTACTGGTTCTAATGTTCCACATGCCTTCACTTTTCCACTTGTGCCATTTTAATGCTGAGATGCACTGTAAAGTAGGAAAAGGAGCAGTTGAATGGAAATGCCTTGTACAACTACATAAAGATAATTGAAAAAAATAAGTAAATAAAAATAAAGCAAGGAAAGTAAGAAAACAACCAGAGAGAATTAAATTTCATCAAATGCCTTACTATTTATCAAAAGTCTATGAAAAACAATGATCACAGTATTAAAAACAACATTTAATAATTTGGACAGCTATGGGATCAGATATATTGGGATTTGAATCATAGCTCCCTGGCTTTCTAGCAGTAGGATTTGGCATGTAACATAACGTCAGTTTCCTTTTCTTAAAATTCAGGAAAATATTGCCAACTTCATAGCCATTAAATAAAAGAAGATGTCTTATTAGCTGGAAAAGAGTGAAAAGGGATTTAATATGTGGCAGAGAATACTATTCATTGTGTCCTCTTTTTCTGGTGCTGCATATGTCACATATTAATCTAGTCCACTCCATAAAGTGTCCAGAAGACACTTAAATGAAGAAATCAAACATAAAGAGTTCATGGGACAAATAGATCTTAGATACTCTATAACTGAAGCAATGGAAGCAGATAGCATTTAAATGTCTCACTGGTATGTCAATCTAAAACAATATTGGAGCTGAGATCCAAAGCCATGTCTGTTTGATTTGGAATGAATAAGTCTCTGATATTTGATAATTCTCTATGATTTGTCATTTTTTGACAGGCAGTAATGGTTATGTTACTATTCATACTTTAGCTTGTAAGAATTAACATCTGGGACCCAGATATAGCTCAGTGCTAAAGTCTGTGCTTTATATGAAAGGCTTGGGCTTCTACTGTCAGCCAAAACCTAAGAATCAAGTTTGTCCCAGACTTGACATACTAGCATGCCTGTTCTAAATAAGAACAAAGGCACTTTTTCCAACTGCCTTATGGACATTGGAAGAATGGAATTTCCTTCTTTTTGTGTATAACCCTAGCAATTTACGATTATTTTTGTTCAAAGCAATCACAAGTGTTGTCTGAAGGTTCATTATTCACTGACAAGTGCTCTGAATAATACCATGTTTTAAATGAGCCAATAGGAAAGTATAGAACAATTAAACAGCAACACAAGTGAACGGTACTGTAATGACATACTAGTGATAACTGCAATGGTAAAGCTGTATCTACATTTTTCAAGTTTCTGGTGGAGAAAGCCTATATCCGAGATACTTGGCAGAATGAGGCAGAAGACCTTTGGTGGCCAGCCATGGCAAAGAAGTAGGACACAGCTTTAAAAAATCAAAAAGTTTGGGTTTCTTTGTGGAAATGAATTCTTGCATCAGTGTCCATACTAAAGAAAATTCTCTCACTCAAGAAAGAGATTCAGTCAGGCCCATTTTCCAGCTCGTCCTAGCTCCTCGGGGTGCTTTATCCAGACACCTGCCTGCCTTACAGAACTGCCTCTTCGTGGTCACACTCCCGTGGACAGTGAATCTCTACACCTCAAATAGACTGCCAAGACAAGCCATAGTGACCCCTTCTTACTCACAGAAACCTCTGTGGGAAACCCTGGAACTCAATAAAAGCTATGTCTCTGTCTGTCTGTCTGTCTGTCTGTCTGTCTGTCTGTCTGTCTGTCTGTCATCTTTCTACTTTGTTCATTGGATAACCTCCAGTCATCTCTACACTGTCTACTATTCACCAATCGAGACCACAAAACCAGATAAGAGAAAAACATCTCAACACTGAGGTTGAGCACAAATGGCTCATGCCTGTAATCCTACCTATTCAGGAGGCTGAGATCTATGGATGACGCTTGGAAGTCAGGTTAGGCAGACTTATTGCCAATTAACAACAACAACAACAACAACAACAACAACAACAACAAAGCCAGGGGTGGTAGAGAGCCAGTCCTGAGTAAAAAAAGCTAAGCCTCGAGCTGAAGGCCCAGCTTCACACACAAAAAAGAAAAATATCTCAATGCCTAGCAGCTCAAGTGAACATCATTATTAGAAAAGAAGAAAGATAGACAAATGGATGCAAAGTTTTTCCCTTTACCCAATCTTCCAGATAAATTTCTCATGAAGCACTTTGCAAATGACACAAAGCCATTCCTACCACAGGACTTGTGGCAGAACTTCACTGGACTTTTTCCTTCTACTTTAGATAAGTGCTAAGCACCTATGTATAAAAGACTCAAAACATAATGTATAATAGAATTCCTGTAGCAATAGAATTATGCTCAAGTAGCATACGTGTGTGTGTGTGTGTGTGTGTGTGTGTGTGTGTATGTGTGTGTATTTCTGTTTTACTTGTTGTTTTACTTGTTGTTCTGTTTTACTTCAGAAACACTGTGGAACCAACATTGGTTAGGTTTATCAAGCATTTTTAACAATCAGTGCTTGTGACACAGTGCCCCACTGAGCTGCCAGTTTTCAGCCAAAGTTAAGGACACAGAATGTTTTGGTGTACTTTCTGTAGCTTATGTTCATTTATTTATTTTCTTTTTTTCAGAGAAATTTTTAATTATAATTAATAGAAGGGTTACATTATGTATGTCAGATAGAAGGCACATTACTTAATAATCATTGCTACTCCTTCTCATGTTTTTGTCCCCATTTCCCTCCCCCATCTTTATTCCCCCCCATCCCTATTCTATTTCAAATAAACAAATAAACATATATACAATATATCAGATAACAAGGTAAGATACTGTAACAACATGAGATAACCAGGGGACAACAAAAGAGATGAGAATAACATAGTACAATAAGAACAACAGTCACATCTTATATGGCTTTTGTTTCTATATCTTGGAGGTCCTTTCATTTAGCCTCATCCTATATGGCCTTATGTATCTAGGTTTTGCTCTATTGTAAATCTCTGCTAGGAGAGTACTAATTACGAGGGAAACCATGGAGCCTATGTTCCTTTGAGTCTGGCTTACTTCACTTACTATGATTTTTTTCTAAGTCTTTCCATTTCTTTACAAATGGCACGATGTCCTTCTTTCTGATGGCAGCATAGAATTCCATTGTGTATAAATACCACATCTTCGTGATTCAATCATCTACTGAGGGGTTCTTTGTTATGGTAAATAGCGCTGCAATGAACATTGTTGTACTAGTGGATTTAGTAAATCCTTGTTTCTGGATGATTGGGTAAATGCCAAGTAGTGGAATTGCTGGGTCATAGGGGAGCTCTATGTTTAGTCTTTTGAGGAATTGCCATACTGTTTTCCATAGTGGTTGAATGAGTTTACACTCCCACCAACAGTGTAGTAGTGATCCCTCCTGGCCACATCCGTTGTTATTAGATTTCTTGATTATGGATAGTCTAACTGGAGTGAGGTAGACTCTCAGAGTTGTTTTGATTTCCATTTTTTTTTTTTAATGACCAGAGATGTCGAGCATTTCTTCATGTGTCTATAGGTCATTCTTATTTCTTCTTCAGAGAAGACTCTCTTTAAGTCTTTGGCCCATCTTTTCATGGGATGGTTGTTTCTTTGGAGATTAGTTTTGAAGTGATTCAATTTTTTTTGAGCTGTTGATCTATTTTAGATATGAGGCCTATTATTTATTTTTAATTTATTTTCCTTGGTCATGGGGCTTAAACTCAGGGTCAGGACACTGTCTTCCAGCTTTTTACTCAAGGCTGGCACTGTACTACTTTGAGCCCCTGCTCCCCTTCCAGTGTTTGAGTGGATAATTGGAGATAAGAGTCTCACAGGGAGTTTTCTGCCCAGGCTGGCTTTGAACCGTGATCTCCAGGATCTCAGCCTGCTGAGTACTTAATAATATAAGCGAGAGCCAAGGATGCCTGGGCCCCATCTTGTCTGACCCTCTCACAGCAGTCAGGGTGGACTGAAATCCACTCTGCCCAGTGCAGGGGCCTGGGCGGGGCTAAGCCGCGACGGGGCGTGGCCAAGACGTGGGGGGGCGTGGCCACGGGCCGGGGAGGGCGTGGCCACGGGGCCGTGCGCAGGCGCGTCGGAGCGGGCGGCGCGGTGGGCGGAGCCGCCGTGGTGGACTCACGCTGTAAACAGACAATATGGCGGTCGCGGCAGCACCGGGGGCTTTCGGTGCCTTCCAGGCCAGCCGGGTTCGCTTCGTGGCCGCCGGCTGCATGCGGCTGTGTGCAGGGTGGAGGCTGTCAGGTTCGTGGACGGCTGGGCGCAAGGGCCCAGTGTGCTGGACCCACGCGGCCGGGGGTCCCGCCCCGAGGAGGGGCTACAGCTCTGAGGGGAAGATGGAGGACGAGCTGCGGGTGCGGCACCTGGAGGACGAGAACCGAGGTGAGCCGGGCGGGCCCTGCAGGCCCCGAGGGGTGTGTGTGTGTGTGGGGGGAGGGCTCTCCGGCCCGGGCCCCTCCCTCCCCTGCCCCCCCTCCGCCCTCCCCTCTCCCTCCTGCACCGGTCAGGGTGGCCCGGCCTGAGGATGCCAACACACTGGGTATTTAATTTCTCTCTCCCTCCTTCCCCCCCTCATCCCCCGCCCCATGGTTGATTCTCGCTATGGAATGGCCTTCTTTCAGCTCCAGGTATCACTGATGATGCTGCTTCAGGAAGAACCCCTCCCCCCCCTTGCCTCCCCCTCCCCCCTCCACTATCTTAATTCAATATAAAGCATTTTTCTCTCCCCCTCCCCCCCCCCCCCACCACCCCCTCCCACGTCTACTTTACCTTAGAAAGTTAGTTTTTGAGCGACTCCACTTCAGCCTTGCTTGTGTGGCACATGATGAGGAATGGGTCTTTGCCCTTGAGTTCCAGCAGGGAGGACACAACTGTATTCTCTGTGTGTGTGTGTGTGTCACTTAGGGTGGAAGCTTCAGGAAACAGGGCTGGATGCTCAGAGGCAGAGGGACTGCTGTGTGTGTGTGTACTGTCTCTGAGCTTGTTTGCTTGAGACTGGTACTCTACCACTTGAACCACAGCTCCACTTGAGGCATTTTGGTGGTTAACTGGAGAGAAGAGTCTCACAGAGTTTCTTGCCCTTGAACTGGGGTCCTAGATCTCAGCCTCCTGAGTAGCTAGGATTACAGGTGTGAGCTTCAGTGCCCAGCTTAGAATCACTTATTAGGCACTCAGCCTTGTGCTGGAATAGATATTTCATTTATTGAGTATCTGTAATCCGGTAAGCACAAATGCAAAAACGAGTCGGCCTCTGTAAGAAGCTCTTCCTTAGTAGTTGAAGTATGTCGGAGATTGATGATGTTTCCTTTCAAAACGTGTTAGAACAGTGTTTTTATTTAATTTTTGAAGGCTTTCTGCTGAATTTGTTTTTTTTTTTTTTTGCTGTTGGGTCCCCCTTCCCCCATTTTGGTAAGAACTCAGGGCCTGGCCACTGTCCTTTAGCTTTGTCACACAGAGCTGGGACTTCACCACTTGAGTCACAGCTCTGCTGTTTTCGAATCATGATCTTTAGAACTCAGCCTCCTGAGTAGGTAGGATTACAGGTGTGAGCTGCTTGCACCCTCCAGGCCCACGTTTCTCAAGCTGACCTGAAGATCCGGAACTTACAGCCCTCCCTCCTCAGCCTTGAGTGTTGGGATTACAGGCATGAAGTGCCACACCTTGCTTCACTAGATAGGCAATAGGGTTCTTGGAGAAAGTTCTTTGTGCATCAACCACTTCATGTACAAAGCAGGAATATCAACTTGATGAGCTTGCTTTGAAGACTAGATGGGTTGTTAATGTACGTTGCTCACTAAGTATCTAGCTCATGCTGAGTTCTTCTATTTCATATGTGTTTATTCTGAGACACAGGGGGAGAATATGGAGATATGAAGTTGTGTGGTATATTTGGGAAATAACATAAGGCATGACAGGACTGTAAGAGATTCTCCTGGAAGCTTAGCCTGGCTCCCAAGTCGTTAAGGCCATCTTTTAGGTAAGCATAGCTGTACTTGGATTTCAGGTGTGTTAGGTGTATCCAACACAAAGGTATAGTAAATACAAAGGGGTTACAACTATAGCTGGTAATTTGTACTGTCTTTTTTGTCTTAATGTGAGTTGAAAGCGAATTTGTACAAAATGTCTGGAAAGTCTCAAGTTTGAGTCTGAGTGGACTACAGAGGACAGTTAAAAAATTCTGAAATATGCTTGCTCTTTGTACATTCTGATTTCTTATAAACAGCAGTCAAGCCTCCTTTGAGGATTGGCAAAAAAAAAATGACAATGCAAGTTTGGCTAGCCATCAACTAGTAATGTAAAGAAAAATGTGATGCCAAGGATTTTGTAGAGGAAAGAGTCTCTTTGGTGCAATTTCCATAGAGCTCAAAGTTTGGTGCTCTCAATGACAAGAGGGAAGAAAAGGACTCTTCTGGGGTAGGGAGCCCCAAACTGTGCTTTCAGACCTTTAGGTAGGTGAGGGTGGGCATGAGCAGAAGACTTGAAGCTTCCTTTGCCATTAGGCTGCTTCTTTGCTATGTGTTGCAGAGTCAGTTACACAGCTGAATTTCTCTACTGCCTGCCTGCCTGCCTCCCTCTCTCCCTCCCTCCCTCCCTCCCTCCTGTCTCTCCCTTCCCCTCCTTTTGGTGTGAGAAGGGCTTGAAGTTAGGGTTTCTTTTCTTTTGCTCAGAATTCTTATTCAATGTTGGCACTCATCACATGAGCCATGCCTCTGGCCTAGCTGTTTGCTGGTTATATTGCTGGTTAGTTTCTGCTGGGGCGGTTTTGGAAGTGTGGTCTTCTAGTTCTCAGTATCTTGAGCAGCAAGGATTATTCGTGAACCACTGGTGCCCTGCTTTGGTGGTCATTTGTTGCACTGTTGTCTGTCCTGCACAGGGTTTTAGGTTGCAGGTTTTGTCATGGTTTGTAGACTTCTCTCCTGGTTGTTGTTGTGGTCTTTTTCACAGATCCTCTTACCCTCGTCCCTCCCCCTTCCTAATTTATTTTATATATTTTTTCCAAGGCTAAGACTGATTTCTGTACTCAGTAGAACAGCTTCTAATGCTTCCTTTGCCTGCAGTGTTATGTCATCATCAAGCCTGCACAGTTGGTCTCCCTGGTGCTGTCTCTAAGCTTTGCTTTTTCCTGCTCTTTTCTCTCTCTTGTACACCTCCAGGAGTGACACCTCTTTTTCTCCTACCCACCTTCCTTCCTCCAATGTGGTAAGCTTCTATTATATTTTTGCTCCATTTCAAAGATCGTCTTTGTGAGCCTGTTTCAACAGCTTTTGACAGAAATAGAGGCAATGAATAAATGAATACTGCAGAGTCATCCTTGATGCTTGATACTTCTTGGTACTCCATACCCAAGGATTGAAGATTTCTCTTCTTCCTTTTCTTTTACTTCTTTTTCCTGGTATAGGGTTTGAAGTCAGGGCCTGATATTTTGCTAAGTAGATGCACCTCATTACCTTTTGAGCCATGCCTACCAACCCTTTTTGGTTTGATCATTTTTGACAGTAGGGTTTGGTTTTTACCTACACTGGCCTGGACCACAATTCTCCTATTTAGTCTTTCTGTTTTAGCTGGGATTACACATGGTATAGCCTTCTATATTCACACTAGCCTTATCCATGTTAGTATACTGGATTGCTGCAGAAGTCTGCTAGTATATCTTTCATATTGTAAAAGTAATTATTTTTTGTATATTTGATAGTTACACTGGTTTTACCTTTTTTTTTTTTCCTTTTGGTGTGATGCTTGAACTCAGGGCCTGAGTGCTGTCTCTGAGCTTTATCACTCAAGGCTAAGTGATCTACTACTTTGAACCACAGCGCCACTTCTGGTTTTCTTGGAGTTAATTGGAGATAGACTTTCTTTCCCAGGTTGGATTTGAACTGTGATCCTCAGATCTTAGCCTCCTGAGTATCTAGGGTTAAGGTGTGAGCCACTGGCACCTGGTGAGATAGTAATTCGTATACCATAATGTAAATTGTTCAAAGTATAGAATTCGCTTTAACTTTTTTTTTTTTTTGAGTGATGGGGCTTGAACTCTGCCTGGGTGCTGTCCCTGAGCTTTTCAGCTCAAGGCTACTGCCCTATCTTTGAGCCAGGCCCCACTTCCCATTTTCTTGAGGTCAATTGGAGATAAGAGTCTCAGGTCCTTTTGCGTTTGAGCTGGCTTTGAACCTTGATTCTCAGATCTCCACCTCCTGAGTAGCCAGGATGCCTGGCTTGCTTTAATATTTTTAGTACTTTCAGTAGTAGCTATCAATATAATCCTATTTTAACACTTTTTTTTTTTTTTACCAACTTTGAAGTAAACCATATAGCCTTTGCCAGTGACTCCTCATCTACTTCCCCTTCAACTCTTTAAGAAATGGTATTTGTTTACTTTCTGTCTTAATAAGGGGATTTTTACTGCATAGATCTATTCTTGAATGTTTTATTCTTTTTGATGACATTCTAAATGAACTTTCCTACCATATTCATTTCCCTCTTTTCCTCTCCTCTCCTCTCTTCTCCCAGTAGCTAGGATTACAGGGATGAGCCACTGAGGCCGATTTAGCATAGTTTTTTCTTAATTTTAGATTGCTCATTGCTGATATAAAGAAATAGTTGATTTGTTAAAACATTTTTGTGCTGGTATTGGGGCTTAAATTCAAGGTCTTGTATTCTTCACTAGGCTTTCTTGTTTAATAAATGTACCTAATGCTTTAGTTTTTCTTCTAAGCACTGCTATACTATCCAAGTTTTCTATTTCTTTTATCTTTTTTCCTTAAGTGCTGATGCTTAAGCTTAGGACCTCATGCACATTAGGCAAGCACTCTGTCATTTGGCTGCACACCTATCATCATCCCACATTTTGATGTCCTCCCCCCCAAGGAAGTTGAGTTTTCAGTTGAATGCTTCATGTTTTTTTTTTACTTATTTGTTACTGTAAAGATTTATGTTACGTAAGTTAAAGAGTACATTTATTTTCTAACAACATCACCCCTTTTCTCTCTCCTGGTTTTCCCCACCCATTTCTACCCATGATTTGTATAGTTCATTTTCAGCATAATGTCTAGTGTATATTACTGCTGCATTTGTTTAACCTTTTTCTTTCCATTTCTGCGGTTCTACTTACCCTCCCAAAGACAGATGAATGAAGGAGCAAAACAAAAGGAAATGAAAACAAAAATATCAACAAATTAAAAACCTCTAAAACTAAACATAGAACTTCCCTGTGACCCAGCAATTCTACATCTGGGCATTTATTTATCCAATAGAACATGAGGCCCCACTAAAGCTACCAGCACAACTGTGTTCATTGCAGCTTTGTTTACCATAGCCAAGATACAGAATCAATTCAGATGCCACTCGGAATGAATGTGAGATACACACACACACACACACACACACACACACACATGCATACACACACATACAATGGAATTATACACACCCACCAGAGAAAGAATATACTATTTGTAAGTAAATGGAAAGACTTGGAAAAAAGGTATTCAGTGAAGTAAGCCAGACACAAAGAAACATAGGTTGCATGATTTCCCTCATTTGTTGTAACTAGAATGTGCCTATAAATCTACAAGTAAACACACTGAATGGTAAAGATAAAACAGTACACTGAGGCACGATACATTATATAGATCGCTAGGCATTGACACAGTGTGACTCCAAAAGAGGGTATTCTTAGGAAAGGATCACATAGGCTCAATAGCATCTATCTATATAAAATAGTATTTATTGAGTTCTTTATGTTTTAAAAATTTGCTCTGCCAGTTCACTCATGATTAAGTATTGTTGAGAAACATTTTAATCTACAAATATTTGGGGATTTTCCGGTTATATTTCTATTCTTTCTATTATCGTTTTCTAGTTTATTTCCATTATGGACTTAAGACTGTACTTTGTATGGTTCGTTTTTGTTCAAGTTGCTTAAGGTTTGTTTTTAGGCCATAATGTGGTCAGTCTCTGTGAATGTTTCCTGTGAGTTTGAGGTTGCATATTCTGCTGTTGTTGATTAAAGTATTCTATATTAAGTTAGCTCTTTTTTTCAGTTACATCTAGTTGATTGATGGTGGTAGAGTTCAGTTCTCCCTTTACTGTTATTCTGCCATTGATGGATGAAATGTTCTGTATTTATGTAGCTCTGCTATTCCATTAGGTTTAGTTGATTGATTAGTGTTCAGCTCTACTATCATGGTACTGATTTTCATCCTGTTCTGAATCTGTCAATTAGAATTGGAGGGAGTGGAATCTGTACCAGTAATAATGGATTTGTCTATTTCTCCGTGCAGTTCTATTGGTTTTAGCGCACATAATTTAATGCTCTGGTGTTAGGTGAAAACACATGGAGGATTATTATGTTTTAGGCATATTATATAATATGTCTCACTATCTTTGAAACTACTCCCTGTTCTGAGATCTACTTTTGATTTTAGTAGAGCAATTCCAGATTTTATTTATTAGGGTCAGCATGACTTATCTTTTAAAATCAGTCTGTGTTTTCTTTTTTTAAAGGAGGTTTCTCTTAGAAGTTTTTATCCATTCTGATCTTTGTAAATTATTGTATTCAGACTACTCACACTTGAAATGATTAATTGAATAGCTGAATTATTATAAGTATTTTCTGTTGTCCTTGTTCACTGGGTCATTTTTTTTAAATTTCCTTTTCTTGGTATTTGTTTCTTTTTCTGGTTTTAATCAAACATTTTCTATGATTCTATTTTCTCTTTTTCCTTAGCTTATTACTCATATTGTTTTGAACAAGTTTGAATAATTGTCTGAGTTTGCAGTATGCATTTATAACTAACTTATGTCTACTTTTAAATAGCACTACACTATTTCCTGGCAATAAAAATGTAAGAGTCATCTCAATTTCCCTTTCTATCTTTAGTGACATTTCTCTTATTAATTTTTCTTCTGTAAGCCTTCATCACTTAATACAATACTACTATTATTACTTTGAAGACATCATTATCCTTTAGGCAATTAAGAATGATAAATTGAAACAGAAGTTTAGTAATTTGTTAGTAGTAGTTGTATAGATATAATTCTTAGTATATGTTGCTTTTATTGTGGGACAGCAAATTAAAAAATCTATTGCTGGGGCTGGGAGTTTGGCCGAGTGGTAGAGTGCTTGCCTAGCATGCATGAAGACCCGGGTTCGATTCCTTGGTACCACATACATAGAAAAAGGCGGAAGTGGTGCTGTGGCTCAAGTGGTAGAGCTCTAGCCTTGAGAAAGCCCAAGGGCAGTCAGTGCTCAGGCCCTGAGTTCAAGCCCCAGGACTAGCAAAATCATAATATATTGCCATATATTCTACATATCTACATATTCATACGCTGAGGCCAGAGGAGGATATGCATAAGGAGTGTTTGACAAGGGTTCAATAGCTATGTGCATATGCTCATGTAAGATAGCATTTTATGAGATGAACACCAAGAAAAGGAAATGAGACC
Organism: Megascapheus bottae; assembly: GCF_031878675.1. Taxonomy (NCBI): domain Eukaryota; kingdom Metazoa; phylum Chordata; class Mammalia; order Rodentia; family Geomyidae; genus Megascapheus; species Megascapheus bottae. Next base: position 2,093,429 of record NC_143542.1, on the reverse strand, counting down.
CATTTTTGTAGTTGCCATTGTTGCTGCTTTTGTTTTCTTTTCCTTTTGTCTTGTTAGTGTTTTTGTATTTGAGAGGGTAAGGGGAGCACAGAAAGATGGAACAAGGGTAAACAAAGACAGCAGTGATATTCACTAGGCACTGTAAAAGATGAGGTGTACATCCTGTGGGCAGAGACAGGAGGGAAAAACTGGGAGAGGAACGTAAGGGAGCCATGGTTCAAAAAGAACTAAGAACTGTATTCATTACTGTAACCTGTCTATCAGCTCTACAATAAGGTATAAGTAAAAAAAATTAGAAAACTAGTCCAAACCAACAAATATATATGTATATATACATATCTATATCTATATATAATATGTATACATATATTTCTTGGGAAACCAGAATTTTCATTATGATGGAAGGGGAAAGTACAGCTTTGGAGTAGGGAAAATGAGAAAGAATCCTGTTACGGTGTATTTTAATTGGAGCTCTGAGGATAATTTTATGTTTTCTAGTAAATCTTGGAACCATGTGCATACGTTTTTTTAGTTAAAAACAGTGATGCTGCATAGCAGTGAATGTACTAATGCCTCGTTTCTAAATTCTGCTCGGTGATTAAAGAAGCTATATATCCAGACACTTTATGTTGTTCTACTATCACTATCTGTTGTACTTGTAGTGTTATTTGAGTTATTAAACATTCCAGTCTAGGGGTGGGCTTGGTGGCTCACGCCTGTAATTCTAGCTGCTGAGATCTAAGGATCAAGGTTCAAAGCCAGCTTGGGCACAAAAGGACCTGAGACTCATCTCCAATTAACCTCTAGAAAACAAGAAGTGGGGCTTGGCGTGGCTCAAGGGTAGGGTGGTAGCCTTGAACTGAAGAGCTTAAGGACAGTTCCCAGGCCAGTGCCCAGGCTGAATGCAAGCCCTGTGACCCTTAAAAAAAAAAATTCAGTCTAGGATAGGTCTGATTCATTTTTCCTTCACTGTTTTTTTTTTTCCCCAGCACTTATTCTTCTTTATGAAAATAGCATTGTTATGTGAAGTTTCAGAATTGGGATTATGTTGAGTTATAAGTCTCTAGTAGCATTTGTACAGCTTTTGCAAAGTATATTCCTTAGTCATCTTTTTTTTTTTTTTGCCAGTCCTGGGCTTGGGCTCAGGGCCTGAGCATTGTCCTTGGACTTTCTCAAGGCTAGCGCTCTACCACTTGAGCCTCAGCACCACTTCCGGCTTTTTGCTATGTATGTGGTACTGAGGAATTGAACCTGGGTCTTCGTGCATGCTAGGCAAGCACTTTAACCACTAGGCCAAACTCCCAGCCCTCCTTAGTCACCTTTATGACCTCTTACCTGGTTAATAAAAATGGGGTGTTCGTGCTCTTTGGGGACTCTCTCTGTGTGGAGAATCCCCCTGATTTCTTTTCACTTTCAAGTAAAAAGAGATGTTACCTCTTAGGCCTTTTAAGTTTTTTTTTTTTTTTTAATATTGGGGATGTTACCACTGAGCTGCGTTGCAGCTTTCCCTGTGCTGTTAGGCATTTCTTTGGTAAGTATGTGAATTTCATATCTTCTAAAGTATGTTTTTTGTTTGTGGTATTTTTTTATTGGCTCTTCTAGATTCATAGGCATTATGGGCTAATGGATTTTTTTACATTGTTTCTAAGAGTTGATTACAAAGGGACAGCAGATCTTTTGTGTATTTGATTGCATTTATTTCAAGGAGTTCTGGACCTTGTCAGTGAGCTTTATTGTGGAGTATCATTACTTTGTTGTTGTTGTTATGGGGGGCTTTGAACTCTGGGTTGGGATGTTTTCCCTGAGCTCTTCAGCTACCACTTGAGCAACAGTACCACTTCCTGCAGTATCCTTACTTTTGTACTATTTCCAGAATATGGATTTTATATATGGCTATTACAAGTATTCTTTCTGTCAGTACTTTTCAGTGTTTTATTAAATATCATTTGCACTGGCTGCTGGTGTCTCATGCCTGTAATCCTACTAGCTATTCAGGAGGCTGAGATCTGAGGATCGTGGTTCAAAGCCAGCCTAGGCAGGAAAGTCTGTGAGACTCTTGACTCCAATTAGCCACTAGAAAACCAAAAGTGGTGATGTGGCTCAAAGTGGTAAGAGTATTAGCCTTAGCCAGAGAGCTCAGTGACAGTAACCTGGAGTTCAAGCACTGTGACTGATCAAAAATGAAAATTCTTTCTTGCTTGCTTGCTTGCTTGCTTTTTATACACATATATGCTTTGTTAGTAATACCTATTGAAGTTGGAAAAAACATATAAGAAAAAATGTATGTGATCCATTTTGAGTTAATTTCTACAGAAGGTTTGAGGAAAGGGCCAGTCTTTCACATAAATCTCTAGTTTTTTCATTACTGTTGAAAGAACTGTTCTTATGCCGTTCATTAAATGTGAAAAAGAATTGATTATAAATATATGGTGTAGTTTTGGACTGTGAATTTGATTCACTTGACCTGTATGTGTATCCTTATGCCAGTATTATAGTTTTATTACAGATTGTAATAAAATTTGATATAAGGAAATATTTCAACTTACTTTTAATTTTTCTTTTGATTGTTCTGGATTGCTTATAACTTGTCTATTTCTATAAAAAGGCAACTGAAGTTTTGATAGTACTTTGTCAACCAGTTTGAAGTTTCTTCTCATCCTAACAATATTAACTTTTCCATGAACATCTGATATCGTATAATGATAGTTTGTTGTTTTCAAGATAGTCTTTTTTTTTTCCTTTTGATGTCAGTGCTGGAACTTAAACTCAAGTCTTTGAGCCCTTACTTGGTTGTTCTACCACTTCAGTTATGCCTTTAGCCTGCAGTCTTCAATTTTCTTGATTAAATTTATATCTGAATATGTTTATTCTCAGGAAATTTATCTATTTTAATCATATAATGTTTCTCTTTATCTCGGGTAACTTTCTTTGGTTTTAGGTCTACTCTGTCTGAAGTTAATGTTGCAACTCTTATCTCCTTTGTTCTGTGTTGATGCATTTTTTTTTTTTTTTTTGCCAGTTCTGGAGCTTCAACTCAGGGCCTGAACATTGTCCTTGGACTTTCTCAAGGCTAGCGCTCTACCACTTGAGCCATAGCACTACTTCCAGCTTTTTTTTTTTCTATGTATGTGGTACTGAGGAATTGAATGCTAGGCAATCTCTCTACCACTAGACCAAACTCCCGGCCCGTTGATGCATTTTTATCTATCCATTTCCTTTTTTTTTTTTGCCAGTCCTGAGGCTTGCACTTAAGTCCTGAACCCTGTCCTTGGACTTTCTCAAGACTAGAGCTCTACCACTTGAGCCACAGCACCACTTCTGAGGAATTGAACTCGGGTCTTCATGCATGCTAAGCAAGCACTCTACCACCAGGCCAAACATCAGGCCCCTGTCCATTTACTTTTTAATCTATGTGCACTTAAATATTTAAAAGTATATTTCTTACAGACAACAAGAACGGTCTCGATTCTTAGTTCATGTTGCACCTCTGACACTTGACAGTTAGAGTGATACCGGTTCAGATTGATATGGTTGACTATTTAATAAGTAGTATGATTTATTTATTGTCCTTATGTTTATTTATTTATTTATTTATTTATTTTTTGGTACTTGTCCTAGGTATTGAACTCAGGGCCTAAGTGCTGTCCCTAAGTTTCTTTGGTTCAAGGCTAGTGCTATACTGCTTGAACCACAACATCTCTCTGGTCTTTTCTGAATAGTTTATTGGAGATAAGAGTCTTATGGACTTTCCTGCCCAGTTGGCTTTGATGACTCAGACCCGAGCCTCCTGAGTAAAGTAGGATTACATGTGTGAGCCACCAGTGCTTTTTTGTTTTTGTTTTTGTTTTTGTAGTATCATTTCTTTTTTCTTTTGTTTCATTTCTGGCAGTACTGGGGTTTAAATTCAGGGCCTTGAGCTTGCTAGGCAGGCACCTGTTAGCCATATTCCCCAGTCCTTTATGCTTTATTTTTCCAGTAGGAAGATTGCTTTGTAGGCCTTGCAATCTTATGTATATTTTAGTCTCTTTGAGTAGCTCGGATGATGGATTTGAGCCATAACACTCAGATTTTTTTTGCTGGCTCAGATGGAATCTTGGGGACTCTGCCTGGACTAGCATCAAACCTTGATCTTGATCTGTACTTCCTGTATAGTTAGATTACAGGCTAAACAACCATGCCTGCATTTTTTTTTTTCTTTCAATGTTGAGGTGGAACCTTGGGCCTCAAGCATACTGGTACTAGGTAGGTAAGTGCTCTACCACTAAGTTGTGGCCCAATTCTACCTTTTGTGTGTGTGTGTGTGGTGTGTGTGTGTGTGTGTGTGTGTGTGTGTAGCCTGGGCGCTGTTCCTGAGCTTTTTTTGCTTAAGGCTAGTGGTCTATAACTTGAGCCACAGCTTGCCTTCTAGCTTTCGGTGATTGGAAATAGGACTGCTGTATAATTTCCTGCCTAGGCTGGCTTTGAACCAAGCCCTCAAATCTCAGGGTTCTGGGTAGCTAGGGTTATAGGTGTGGGCCACCAGCACTCAGATCCATTCTGCCTTTTGTGGTTTTAGTTTATCAGTTTATATGATTTTTCTTTTCTCTCTATTTTTTATTTTTTTTAATTTTTGCCAGTCCCAGGGCTTGAACTCAGGGCCTAGGCACTGTCCTTGGGCTTTTTTTCTCAAAGCTAGAGCTTTACCACATGAGCCACAGTACCATTTCTGGCTTTTTTTTTTTTCCTTCTATGTATATGGTACCAAGTAATCGAACCTAGGTCTTCATGCATGTGAGGCAAGCACTCTTACCACTAGGTCAAACTCCCGACCCCTCTTTTTCTCTTTTTTTCTTTTGGTATGCCACCTACATGTTTACTCATTCCATTGGTTACTTCTGTTGGTCAGCTTGGTTTTTAGAATAACTAAATACCTTAAGCAATTTATAAAGAGCAAAGATTTGCTTTGGCTCAGAATTTTGAGGGTCTGTTGCTGAATAAATGATCAGTGGTCTTATTTCTTTGGGCTACTGGCAAGGCAACACATCATGGCATGTATGTGTGGTGGAGAAAACAGATTACCTCATATACCAGTAAGAAAAGAAGAGGGAAAGATTAGGGTTGTGCAGTCCCCCTTGAGGGCATTTATCCAGTAATAAAGTAACCACCCATAGGCCTCACATCTTAAAGCTTCATAGCATTTTTCAGAAGTATTTTGGGGTCTGGCCTTTAACACATGTGCCCTTGGGTCACTCGGTATCCAAACTATAGTATTGCTGTGTGGTTTACAGTGTGCATTTACAGTGGATCCAGATGAATGTCCAAATAGCAATCTTCCATTTGGCTGGTACTTTGAATACTCATAATAGTCTTTCTTCTGACTTCTATATAGGCACACTTAATTTTCTACAGGGCACTTATTACCTTTTTATACAAATTATCTTAGGCCAATTAAGAGTAATAAAAATGAGTTTTTACTTTTCACTTATCCCTACTGTAGCACTTCACTTTTTTTTATGTAAACCTGGATTACTGACCTATATTATTTTTCTCCTGAGGGCTATTTTTCTAAATCTGTAAAGACTTTCTTCAGCTTTCACTTCTGAGCAATAATTTTACAGTTTTTGGAATTGTAGGTTAGTGAGGTTTTTTTTCTTCTCAGTACTTCAAATACATTCATGTATTGCTTAAATTGATGTCCTGAGAACTAGGTCATTAGCTTATTTTGTCATTGTCTGATTGCAAAATACGTAAAATTGGATAGTATAGTCTACTCATCTTGGCAGTCTGATGTGTGTGTGTGTGTGTGTGTGTGTGTGTGTGTGTAGTGTGCTAAAGGGTTTATTCATCCCAAGGCTATGATGAACAAAGCAACACACAATCATACATAGGAGAAAAATTACGCAATCAAGAGAAGGTGAACGGGAGATAAATGAGGCTGCTGCAGCTGCAGGTGTAACAGCGTACTGTTTACAGTAAGTCTTTGTTAATAGGATAGTATAGTAATATATAAACAAGCAGCAGTCATTTATTATAGTTACTAAGAATTATGTGCAGTATCCAGTTATAGTACTGTGCTTTTACGTGACTGTCAGCACAGTAGTTTTGTTTCAGTATCATCACACATTCTCTTACATTAGTGAGTGAAAGAAAATTTTCATTCCATTGTAGTCTTACAGCCTTCTGCCTGCTGTCCTGACTCCTCTTATTCCCCTCTCCCCCCCCAGGAGAACTTGAATATAACTCTTTTCCTTTACTCTTTTTTAGGCTAAATATTTTTATGTCTTTGTTTTTCTTAAGGATTTTTTTTCTTTGTCTTTGGTCTTTTGCAATTTAAAAGTGATATGCTGCCAGGCACCAGTGGCTCACACCTTTAATCCTAGCTACTCAGGAGGCTGAGATATGAGGCTTGTGGTTCAAAGCCAGCCATGGCATGAAAGTCAGTGAGACTCTTATCTTCAATTAACCACCAGAAAACCGGAAGTGGTGCTGTGGCTCAAGTGGTAGAGCAATAGCCTTGAGCTGAAGAGCTCAGGGACAGCACCCAGGCCCAGAGTTCCAGCCCCATAGTCATAGGTGTAGTGTCCTCACCGTCATTTTTCTTGACCTCTGCCCTCTGTAGCTTTTTAGGTTAGTGTCTGACATTGATGTGAGGAAATTGTGATAATTAATTTTTTTCTTCTCAATTCTCATTATATATAGTACAGTTTTTGTAATTGTTCCACAGTTCTTGAGAGATTTCCCTCCCCCCAATCATTTTCTTAAGTTTTTTATTTTGTCTCTCTCTTCCAGTTTGGGAGATTTCTTTTCCTGAACTTAAGTGATTCTTTCCTTAGCCAGTGAGAACTCCCTCTAGAGTTTTTGTCTTTCTTACCTGTCCAAATGAACTCTCAGTCAGTTTCAATTAAGTTTTCTTTGTGCTGGTTGATTTCTGCTGGGACCAGCCGTGATTCTCTGTGTGTTCTTTTGTCAGTTTCTCTGGTTTTAGGGGCAGCCATTGTAACTGTTAGTCCTCATTTTTTTCTGATAAAGCCAAGAAGGGACTTTGAAATTTAGTGATTTCTAGCTTCTTACATTGGAATTTCCATTCTTTTTTTTTTAACATGCTATTGCAAATTGAATTCGTTTCTAATTTCATTTTAGAATATTCATTGTAGCTAAGTATCATCTACTTTGCTGAATTCATTTATTAGTTATGTAGCTCTTCTCCCATCCCCGTGAGATTTTTCTCTATATAGGTTTATGACATTTGTAAGTGGAAATAGTTTACTTCTTCCTTTCTCGTCAAAATGTCACTTGTTTCTTTTTCTTGCTCATGTTAACATGTTAAATAGCAGTGCTGAAACTAGGCTTTCTTTTTCTTCCTTATCTTTGGCTGAAGACTTTTAAGCCTTTTGTTAGTAATATGATGTAAATACAGTTTTTGCATGAGTAGTTTTTATCAGATTGCATTAAAGGTCTCATTTATTACTACTTTGTTATATATGTTATTTATAAAATAAGGCTGTTCCATATTGTCAAACTCTTTTCTTTATGAGTTGATGATCATATGATTTCAAGTCTTATTCCTTGATTCTCCCATGTGGTATATTACTTGATTTTTGTATGTTGAATTTCCCTTGCATTTCTGGTATAAACCATACCCAGTCCTGGTTGGATTTGTGCACTAGTGCAGGTTAAGCAGAACGGTTCTGAAAATGTAAAAACTGAAGTGCTTCAGAATCTGAAACTCCATGAGTGTGAACTTGAAGGAAGAAATAGAAAATTTCATGCCTTGTCTGACAAATGGCAGTCAATATATAGTGGCACTGAAAAATTTATAAAATTGCTGTAGCTTATGTATGTATGGTATATTTGAAACATAAGTGAATTTGTATTAAGCCTTGGGTCTCATTCTCAAGATATCTCCTTTGTATGTAAATATTCAAAAATATGAAAAAAGGTAAAATCTCTTCTGGTCTCAAGCTTTTCAGATAGGTATCCTCAATTCTCAATCATCACTGAGGAAGTTTACATCCATATCCTTAAGGAATAAATGTTGGTCTGTGTTTACTTAGAATATTGCATAGATAATGTGAGCTGCTCACATATAATTTAAACAAAAACCTGAATACAGTAAGAGGAATAATAGGGAGGTAATTTATAGTAAAATAGTCAATTTCAATATGTAAATTCCCAAATTGATGGAATTTACTATGGTAGAGGCCATTTTGATGTCATTTAATGGTTTAACAATGATGCTATTTAGCCTACATTATGATAGAACATTACTACTTATTTTATCAAAAATGTTTGTGCTAGAAAGAATGATAATAATTCAGTTCTTGTAAAATTTATATGTATCATACCATTTGGCCCTCAAACAGTCCTATATTGTTTGGAACTTGTAGCGTCTTAACAGAGGAAGAGACTAAGATGGAAGACGTAACTTGCCCACAGTCAAATAGTAAGTGGCAGTTTGGGATTTCATCATTCAGCAGTCAGACCTCAGTGTGCAACCCAAAGAGTTGATCTGAACCTGGATGCTTCAGAGCCTCTTCAGATTAACTTTCACCCCAAACCTTACTCTTTTGTGATCTTTGTTCCCTCCAGCCTTGCTCCCCTTGAAACATTGTTAATGGCTGGTGTGGTCTCATTAATAATCATCTTGGACCCAATTGCTGAAGACAGATACCACCTTCCAACTCTATCTTTAGTTGAGTCTCCACTAGCACATTTAAAATGTTTATCTCTTGAATCCTTTCACTTACCTTTCTTCCAATCACTACCAGTCTCAGCCAAGCTTTTTTTCTCCTGACTAGACTATACATGTCTTGAGTGCCTAACCTGTCTAGCTCAGTGTAGTTTTCTGATTTAGAAATGTTACCCCTTTGGCTTTACATGGGTGTTCATGCCAAAACTCCTTTCTCCTTTAGTGGTTGGTTACCCCATGTTCTTTTTTTTTTTTTTTTTTTTGGTTACCTCATGTTCTTAGGATGAAGACCAGACTTTTTGCAGGCAGTTTTCTGGTCTGTGCTGACTTTTCCACTCTTGTTGACTAGTCTTCTCATTCTGGATCATCCTTCTTTCTGCGGAATAAATGGGACCTTGTTGGTTTATGTTTTCTTCTGTGTTTCTTCTGCCTCCACTCCGTCTCCTTTCACCTCAGAAACCTGGTTGAGGAAGCTTTCCCTGACCTTCTTCCTTTACCCTAGGCCACATCAATTCTAGGCATAAGTTACTAGCGCGTTATTCGTTTTAGTCATTAATAATAGTTGTCTTTCTAAATGTTGTTTCCTTAAGTCATGAGCATTATTTGCATACTCAGTATGTTTGAATGACAAACATACTGCACTCTTCTGTTCATGAGGAACTAAAGCTTGAATAGTATATTGTAGTCATTCATGCTAGATCGCCACTTCTTAGTTGAAGGTACTTATTTCACCTGTGAATCTCAGTTCCTTATCTGTTGACTGAGTATAGAAATAGTGGCTATCTCTTGGGTTGTTGTGCGGATTATATAAGTTAATAATCTAAGGCACAGGATCACTGCTGGACTGAATTCAGTACTCAGCTTGTGGAAACTGTTGTTAGTTCCCAAGGCCATGAATGATGTTATCACAGATCTGTCATAGATACTTTTCTCATGCTTTTCCCCTACACTGAGTTTATCTAAAATTCTTACATATGCATCCTGCTGTGAGCCGGACATCATTGTACTTCCTTTTAAAAAAAAGTTCATATCAAGTACTGGTGGTGCAAGCTACTCAGGAGGCTGAGATCTGAAGATTGTGGTGTGAAGTTAGCCCAGGAAGGAAAATGAGACTATCTCCAGTTAACCATGTATGCACGTGCACATCAACACACGCAGACACACACACATACACACAGCGACAGAATGGAGCTGTGGCCTTACGCAAAAGCTCAGGGATAGCATACAAGCCCAGAGTTCAAGCCCTAAGACACACACACACACACACAAGTGGTGGGCACATTTTTTTGCACAGAGAATGATGTACACATTTTGTTTTCAGTTTGAGCCAGGTACTTTGGATATCCAGTTAAGAACTTTGAATTCAGACAGTTAAGAATAAATAGTTAAAGGGTTTTATGAAAGATATGAATTTAATTCTATACATAATTTTTTAAAAAGAAAATTGATATGAAGCTGGCGTGGTGGCTCACGCCTGTAATCCTGGCTATTCAGGAGGCTGAGATCTGAGGATCAGGGTTCAAAGCCAGCCTGGGCACAAAAGGACCTGAGACTCTTATCTCCAGTTAACTTCTAGAAGATGGGAAGTGGGGTTTGGCTTAAGGGTAAGGCAGTAGTCTTGAGCTGAAGAGCTCAGGGACAGTGCGCAGGCCCAGGGGTAGGGCAGTAGCATTGAGCTGAAGAGCTCAGAGACGGAGCCCAGGCTGAGTTCAAGCCCCATGACCCACAAAAAAAAAAAAGGAAATTGATACGACTGCTTCAATCAGAATGAAAGGCTAAAATGGTGTATCTAGTAAAGTAGAGGAGTTAGCACCTAGACAGGGTGGTAAGTGCCTGTCATCTCAGCACCCAGAATGTTGAGAAAGGAGCAACTTGAGTTTGAGGCCAGTCTGGGCTACATAGTGATATGTCAAAAAGAAAACAGAACACAAACAAAAATCAACTCAATAACAAACATTAGAGCAAAATTAGGAAGAACTGGATTTTGTGAAAGAGAAATGAGCTTTTTTGGGGGGGTGGGGGGTGTCATGGGGTTTGAACTCTGGGCCTGGGAGTTGTCCCTGAGCTCTTCAACTGTCCTACCCCTAGAGCCACTGACCCACTTCCCATTTCCTAGTAATTAATTGGAGATAAAGTCTCAAAGTGTTTTGTGCCTGGGCTGGCTTTGAACCTTGGTCCTCAGATCTCAGCCTCCTGAGTAGCTAGGATTTCAGGTGTGAGCCAGAGACTCCGGCTGAACTTTGTATTATGTAGATTGAGTTAGAATTGCTTGTAGGTCTTCTAAATTGAAGTGTCCTCAGGTCAGAAGTCAGGAGAGAATCTTAGATGTACTGAGAACTATATATCCTGTAACAATAAGAGAAAATGAGCGGTTCACAAGTGGTGTGTGACTTTAAAGTTATCCTCTATAGTATACTCTTGAAGTGAAAAAAAAATCCACACTTTTGAGTAGTATCCTTTAATTACGAGTTTTCACTAATAAGCATTTCCTTCTCTCAGGTTTGTCTGATTTAGTGATGTAAATGTCAGTAAAATGTTACAGTTACCTTGGTAGTGCTTAGGAAGAGCTAACGTGAATGGAAAGGCATCCAGTTCTTCACTTCATGTGAAATGAAAGTGATGAGCATGAAATACTAGTTTAATCTTAGGAATTTTAAAACCTATCATACTGGACAAGAAATATACATCTTGAAAACAATGCCACATAAGCAAGAAGTTGTTACTCATTAGGTAATATGGGCTGGAGTCTGTGTTCTCTGTTTAGTTCACTAATGTGTATGCTTTCTCCTCCTTTCTTTTAACTAGGAATTGTGGTTCTTGGAATAAACAGAGCTTATGGCAAAAATTCACTCAGTAAAAATCTTATAAAAATGGTAAGTATAAAGTTTTAGTGTTTGCTTCTAATATTAAGATATAATGTTAGTATCAATCTGAAAATGATTACTTTTTCTTCTCTCTTCTCCCTATTTTGGTTTAGTTATCAAAAGCTGTGGATGCTTTGAAGTCTGATAAGAAAGTTCGGACTATTATAATCAGAAGTGAAGTCCCAGGAATATTCTGTGCTGGTATGTGAATGAATTTTGTTATAAAGTTATCATTACCTATTGTTTCCTCAATAACTACCCCACTCTGTTAAAATGTTCTGTGGTTTGAACTCTTGTTACCATCAACTCTCCTTTGTCTATATTTTATTGTTTCATAAGGAAAACAATATGCATAGTCGGTAAACATGTGAAACTTCTGTAACATGTAGATTGTTTTGCAAGTTGAAAAATACTTTGCGCTATTAACATGTTTGTGGTAAATGAGTAATACTTATGAAACATTGTTTGGGAAGGAAAAATTAGGTCATCTACCACAGCATTCTGCTATCTATTTTTTGTTGCTTAAAAATAACATAATCTAGTGGCATTATCTATCCTACCACCATATTACATATAGGCATTTGCTTTGAAGATTGATGTTTACAGTAATACCCAATTGAGGTGGGTATGTGTCCATGGGGGTTTTCATAGTGGCCTTAGAATATGTAAGTGATAGCTAAGACATATGTTTTTGTTTGTGATGTCTTAGCCAGAGTTTATGATTAAGTTAATTTTCATTATTTCTTGGTATTTCTAAGTCGCAATGTTGACTGGAATTGTTACACATAGTTTTAAAAAAAAGATAGGTGATGAAAAAAAAGTGACATTGGTTCATAGGAGCTAAGATCTAGAAGATCAAGGTTCAGAGCCAGCCTGGATAGAAAAGTCCATGAGACAGTCTTCAGAAAACAACTTAGCCAAACATAGGACTGGAGGCATGGCTCAAAGCATGGCAGAGTGTTAGCTTAGCAAGTGTGAGACCCTGACTTCGAACCTCAGTATTGCCATAAAAAAGGTTGATAACATGTAGTGATTTTTCCAATAAGCAAATAAAGATAAATTTTGACTGGAGCATAAAAATACCTTTTCTAGTAAAATTATAAATGTGGTCAGCCAAGGGTACCACCTACAGTAAATACTGAACAAGTATTTACTAAATGCTTAGACAGTTAGGCCCGGAACAACTCTGAGAACATAAGGGAACATTTGTGGCCAAAGTACTTTTTTTTTTTTTTAAAGAGATATCTTCATTGTGGCTGTATTCTTTAGTGGATGAAACCTAAAACTTCAATTTCTGAGGCTTCAACTTTGAAACATTGTAGAATTTGTGATACTTAGGGGCATTCAGCGCAAATGAGTTTTAATTGCTTTCTTTAAATGTGATGTAACATTTGTAAAAGAATTAGCTTTTTACTCCAGTTATATAACCCAAGAATGGAGAATTACTCAAATTCTTGGCTTACGGTGTTAATTTTGTCAAAGGCAGTACTATCTGCTTAGGAAGGTTGTTGCCGACTTTGGTGTAGAGTTAGTATGGTACGCTATAGTTGACATTTGGTATTCCTGGGGGATTGGTTCTGGGTTTCTTCCGCTCCGTACCTTTCCCATGGATACTAAAATCCTTGGGTCCTTAGTCTCCTTACATAACATGATGTAGTGTTTGTGTGTAATCTACTCACATCTTCATATATGCTTTAAATCATCTTTAGATTATTTGTAATAACCAGTACAGTATAAATGCAGTTAAATTATGCTGTCTTGGGAACCCTGGCAAGAAAAAAGGTCTGCATGTATCTGGTACAAATGAAATTTCATTTTCCTCCAGGATTTTCTGCCTGTAGTTGGTTGATTCTGAGGATGTAGAATTCATGGCTGTAGAGGGATAACTGTCCAATAAATGATAGCTTTGCTTCCTTTATAAGGGTTTTGCATGTATTTCTGAATTCTTTTAGGCAGAATATATATCAACAGAATTAGGATTCTTATGACTGCTGTTTCAGTTTAACATGTCCATCAATGAGTACAGTGCATCTTTTTTTTTTTTTGGTGCCAGTCCTGGGCTTGGGCTCAGGGCATGAACACTGTCCTTGGGTTTTCTCAAGGCTGGAGCTCTACCACTTTGAGCCACAGCACTACTTCTGGCTTTTTTCTATGTATGTGGTACTGAGGAATTGAACCTGGGTCATTATGCATGCTAGGCAAGCACTCTACCACTGGGCCAAACTCCCAGCCCAGACAGTGCATCTTGATCAGAGTCATCTCCATCATTCTAGGATTCTTTAATTTTTTTTTTTTTTTGTAGGTCATGGGGCTTGAACTCTGGGCCTGGATGCTGTCCCTGAGTTGTTCAGCTCAAGGCTATCACCCTACCCTTTGAGCCACAGTCTCACTTCCCCTTTTCTAGTGATTAATTGGAGATAGGAGTCTCATGGTCTTTAATGCCCTAGCTGGGTTTGAACCACAATCCTCAGATCTCAGCCTCCTGACTAGCTAGGATTACAGGCGTGAGCCACTGTGCCTGACTCCAGTGTTTGATTTATAGAAAAACTAGAGCAAATCATAATAATTCAGTGTGTAACTTCTTCCAGATTTCTCTGAAGGGCTGTCTTTTCCTTACATGTATTTGAAGTAGAAAGTCTGGAAGACATCTTTTGTATTTGTAAAAGTGAAGTATAATTCCAGGTTAAAAAAATCTCTTCATCCAGTTCAAAGAATGTCTTATCATGAGGTAAGAAAAACGTATCATAGCCTGTACCAATATAAACATCTGATTTTTAATCAGTCCACACTTCTCAGCTATTAAAGAGTTCAGTATTTCATATAATAGAGTCTTTGATTTCTACTCTGAAGTAGGCTAGTCAAAAATAAAACCCTGAAAACCACTACAGCTATTTGATTGGTTATCCTTCTATACCTTACCCTCCAATGTCACAATTTTTTTCTCTTTCCTCTGTTTCCTCTATCTCTTTTTGTCTCATGTACACACATACATGGAAGGTAAAATAATTTTGCTATTTCAAAATATTTAAGATAGAATTTTAATAAGTATCTCTAATATTCTGGAAAAGCCTTTTGGTTAGGCTACACATTAATAGAAACGTGTAATCACTATTACCTTTTGGTTGTTATCCAATTATTCCCAGTAGCAGAATGCTTACTTTGCATTGTTTTTTATGATAATATTTTAAAGGAAATCTTAGGAGAAATTACAGAGATTATGTTTTTTTTTGAAATTCCTAAAATAGGCAATAAGCAGTTCTTGGTAATTGATTCATCTGTGTTGAACTCCAAATTGAGTGTTTAGTTGAATTATATCAGTGTGGGTTTTTTTTCCCCCCAAAAAGTAAAGGTCATCTTGCTTCTGCTTTTGAATTCTAGTAAATTGTGTTATGACTAAAGACTTCTCACTAAGATTGTCAACATCTGTTATTGAATATTTTGTGTATCATTCAGATGAATACAGATGTCATGACAGGAATAGATTTGTGGCAGTCTCTGACTAATCAAGTGATCTATTTAAGTTTGTTTCAGAATCTAGATTATTACATTTCCATATATGTTACTTCTGTGGAGAGAGAAATAAAAGGGGATTTTTTTTTGTTTTGTTATTTGTCTTTTTATTTTTATTTTTAAATTTTATTGTCAGGGGATGTATATAAGGTTCCAGTTACATTGGTCAGATAGTGAGTGTATTACTTCCTGAACATTGTTACCCCTTCCCATGTTATTCTCCCACTTTCACTTCCCCCACCCTCTCCCAAGTTGTAAAGTTCATTTCCAACATATCGTCTTGTGAATATTGCTGTTAATTTGGTTTACCCTTTGTCCTTTATCTCGTCATCTTACCCAATTTTACTTTATTTTTTCTTAGCATTTCAGCATGGATTCCTTTTGTTGTATATCATTTTAAATTTTTATTGTTATTATAAAGGTGAGGTACTAAGAGGGTACAGTTACATAAGTAAGGTAGAGTACATTTCTTTTTTGGACATTGTCACCCCTTCCCTTGCTTTCTCCAAGTTTTTCCCTTCCCTTACACATTATATAGTTCATTTTCAAGATAGTGTCTAGTGAATGCTACATTTGTTTACTTTTTGTCCCTCTACTTCTGTGCCTCCCAAAGACATATAACTGAACAAATGACAAAAAAGAAAAATGGAAACAACAGAGGAAAAAAAAAAAGCTCTTTTTTCCATTCCCGAAAGTTCATTTCAATAAATATTACTTTGTATGATCAAGGCAAATAGGCATTGGTATATAATTTTTAAGATTAAAATGTTTTGAGATATTAACTATAATGTAATTTACCAGCTTTAAGCATGTAATTAATGAGTTTTGGCAAATGTTTAAACTATGTTAGCAGTCATGATATGGAATATGTTCACTTAAACTATTTTTCTTGTGTTTATTCTTCATTAATCTCCTTCCCTTACTCTGTGACCCTCTTTTGCCTCTTGTAAATTTCTTCCCTCCTTCCTTTCTTTTAATTTTTTTATTTTGTCTCATTTTATTTCATTTTCAGTTTTCTTGAGAGATTAAGAAAGTGAGGAATTCTTTTCATAATTTCTGCTATCCATTTTTTAAAAAAAATTTCCTTAAAATACTGGTACAACCCTGTAAACATTCTTTGATCTCTTTTATGAGCTGGATTTGGTGTTATTACTGATAATTTTTTTCTTTTCCTTTTTGATTTTCTATTAGCTTGCTTTTTTTCCCTCTGTGTTTAATGTTTTCTTTAAAACTTCATATGTTAGAAACATAGGTGATTGATATGAAACCTTATTATTTTTTTTGACCTTTTATTACCATAATTAATTTAAGGTTAAGCTCTTCATTTGGGCATGCCATTAGCAGTGTCTTAGTGCTCAGCCCTGTCTCGGGACGAACTACTTGATTGGCTCTTTTTAACTTATTTCAGACTCCATTTCCATTTTCATAAAACCTATATAAATATTACATGAGGTTCTGTTGATACTATTTCCTTTCAACAAGTAGGAAAAATACTTTCATATAAAGCCCTGCTGACTCACCCTTTCTTCCATTCTTGTCTATGTATAGTTCTTTTCCTACAAGCAGCTCAAGTGATCTTAAAGAGCAAATGGCTCACTTCACTCTTCCATCTCAGATAGGTCTCTGAAGTGAAGTGTTTTAAAGTCAGAGTTGTGACCTCCAGAGTTGTTCATTTCTAAACCCTGGGTCCTGTGAGTCTAGGACTTTGCCTAACTTAGGGAACTGGCAGATGTAAGTTCCAGACTTTGAAGTGGGAGATTTTCCTTCGTTATCTAGGGGCCCAGTGAAAAATCATAGATCGGTGTAAGTTGGAGGCAGGAAGACTCTAAGAAGTCAAGATGAGAAGTTGAAGTGATGTGAGGAAGGGCCAGGAGCTAAGAAATGAGCATCCACCTTAACAAGCTGGAAGTAGCAAGGACATTCTTTTCACCCTGGTTCCTGCGTAGGATTGAGGGGCTGCTTGCCACTTTTAGACTTTTTTTTAGATTTCCAACCAGAACTAATAGGTACGACAGGCTGTACCTACTCTTCCAGCAGTGACTGGAAACTGACAGCTCCCAAGTATGTAAAGTATGTTCTGACCACACCACCTTGTGCCTGCTTTTCTGCTGTACTCCCTCTTGTTCACTGCAATCGGTCCATCAGACCCGCTTGCTTTCTCTAAGACAACACTTATTTTCCTGGAAGATTCTTTGCACTCTGTTTCTCTTGCTCAGAAAGACCTCACTCAAATGTCACTTCCATGGAGAACATGTCTTGGTCACTGAAGCCAAAGTGGTCCTCCCTTCCTTCCCCAGTTCTACCACATTTTCCTGCTTTGGCGCTTCATCTTAGAATTTTCCAATTTCTGAATTACTTTCTACTATATATTATCAACCTACTTACCCCCAGTTAAGCCTCCTTACTGGAATTAGGACAAGGGCCCGTTACCAGAACAGTGCTTGGCCCAAAGGGGTTACTTAGCAAATAGTTCATGAGAAGACTGTGAACAATTTTGAATGTTGAGGAAATAACCCTGGCATGATTAAACAAAGTAAGCTTTGCCTCAGGGCCTGTGTAGGTCATTTGTATGACTAAGAAATGACTTATTCTTAAGATACTGTCAGAGTTACATAGCAATTGTACATCGTATACCAGTAAATCCAACGACTTTCTTCCCCTCATGAGTTTGAAGCAAGGACCAATGTAGATGAAAACTTACTGTTAAAGTTGTTTGAAAATCCTCAGTCTCCTCTCTTCAGGTTGACCAGCTAGGTAGAGAGGAGGAAGGTTCAGATGCAGCAAGGGCCTTGAGGATTTTCCTTGTAGCAGTTCCCTCTTACTTGAGAAAGGCCAGTCAGTGGTGTGTGCATGCACGCACATATGTGATATGATTTGTCTCACTGACTGGATCAGGTTGGGTAGAACTCTGTCTGGAAAAGTAGTTAAACAGATTAGAAAAAGATAATCCACTTCTGGAAGTTGATCTTTAGCAGCAGAGTTTACTTTAATCTGTACTGGCATTTGTTAGCTTAGATTGGGTAAAGTTTTTCAGTTATGGGCCATGTATTTTAATCTTTTATATATTTCATAAATTTCTATAATATATATTCTTTTTTTGTTTGTTTGTTTCTGTTTTTGTTTGGTTTAAACTTAAGGCTTGGGCATTATCCCTTACCTCTTTTGCTCAAGGCTTAGTGTTCTACCACTTTGAGTTGTAGTGCCACTTATGCTTTTCTGGTGATTAATTGGAGATAGAGTCTCATGGAATTTCTGGTCAATGTTGGCTTTAAACCATGATCCTAACATCTTGTTTTTTTTCTTGTACAAGTGGTATTCTGTAACACTCTTTTTACTCTACTTTTTTGTGTGTGTGTGTGGGTTCTAGTCCTTAAACTCAGGTCCTGAGCACTGTCCTTGGGTTTTTCTCAAAGTTAGAGCTCTACCACTTGAGCCATGGCACCACTTCCAGCTTTTTTCTATGTGTATAGTACCAAGGAATCGAACCAAGGTCTTTGTGCATGCTAGGCAAGCTCTCTACCTCTAGACCAAACTCCTGGTCCTACTTTACTTTTACACTTTACCCTAGAAGTCATGTCATATTATTTCATAGAAATGTGATGATACCTGTGAATGTACAACAGTAGGGAGACTCATGATGACATATCACTAAGTTTGTGTAGATGAAATTGATCTGCTTATGGTAGAGAGGGGGAGATGATACCACTTTTAGTAGAGCTACCTTGAGGGAGCTGGAGGTGCCAGGGTACTGGACCGAGTGGAAGGTTTTGGTGTGGTTGGTAAAAGAATTTTTTTTTTTTTTAGTTCTCTTTGCTAGAGGCTTGACTAGAATCTTGTGCTAGAAAAGTCCTTTTCACCAAGTGGTGCATTGCTATAAAAATGTACTAGGTAACTTTATATTTTTAAATTTTTTTAACTTATTTGTAGGTCATGGGGCTTGAACTTGGCCTCTACTATCCTTGAACTCTTCAGTTCAAGGCTACTGCCCTTCCTTTGAGCCAAGCCCCGCTTCCCATTTTCTGGAGGTTAAATGGAGATAAGAGTCTCAGGTTCTTTTGTGCTCTGGCTAGCTTTGAACCTTGATCCTTAGATCTGTCTCCTGAGTGGCTAGGATGACAGGAGTGAGCCACCCTCCAGGCTCTCAGTAATTTTTTTTTAAGGATAAAACCTTTGTATTTAATTGGTGTCAGAGATGGTACATGTCCTGAGTAAGGTGAAAAGTACTTTAAGGACTGATTTGTTACCAGGATCTGATGCTCTAGAAATTATGAGGGTAGGGTAGTCATGTCAAGTGAGATTCAACTTCATTTGCTCATCTCCTCCAGACTTTGTATAGAATTTTCTTGTAACAATGAGGCAAATACTTAGGCTTCTCGTAATCAGGATCACATCTGTGGAGAACTGGTGTAGATTGTAGCAGAACCAATTTATCATTGTAAACCATCATGTAATAGATGATGGGCTCAATGTCATGTCATAGAAAGAAAATCATAAATTGATAAATTGCATGTCTCTTAAGAGATCTGATGGAGTTGTTCTGAGTTTTTTTGTATGCCAGCTCCCACCTCACCTCAGCAGTTCCTGGCCTCACCCCCTTGCAGGACTATTGACTGGAAGACAGAACTTCTTTTCCAATCCAGACTGGAGGTTGCGAGTTGACTTTAATTTGACCATCCTTTAACTTGATCATACTGGCTTATTTTTATGCATCCAAAAGTGAATTTTTTGTAATGCTAGGGGGAACAGTGAATATGGCTGCCTTCTCAACAGAGTCAAACTATATATATATTTTAAAAATTGCATTTCTATAATGCAGGTATAAGAAGAACCAGAAGTCATCTATGAGAAATGTAGTTGGAATCTTGAGTAAGATTTTATAAACCTGTGTGTTCCAAGTTCATGCGTGCCAGGTTCAGCAGTTCAAGTAATGTTTATGTGTATGTGTGCATATATATACACACAAATATGTATGCATATGTGTATTTTTAAGGTATCTGTGTGGGTTTGTACACATACATGCATATGACAGGAAATTATTATGTAACAAAAATATGGACTTGCTATTTTAAATTTGTGAAAATTATTAATCAGGTTATTTTTTCACTCCTTTTATTTTTCTTTAAATTATTTGTAAAATAATGTAAATATTGCATCACATATAGAGCTCTTTGGCTCTAGCTGAGCTTTTGCCTGCTGAGGTTTATGTGTGCCCCTGTGTGAACCATTACTTGCAGTGGTTGGTGGTGATAGTCCTTCTTTTCAAGTACATATGGAATATTTATGAAAATTAACCATCTGCTAGGTCATAAAACCTCTACTGATTTCAGAGGGCTGCTATTATTAGAGTACATTCTGTCTCTACATGCAAGTGAGGTAGAAGTCATTTAATAAAGGTAATTAGGAAAAGCCCCCTACATAGGGAAATTTAAGATTACTTGTAAATAATTTACAGCTCAGCAAAAGAAGCTTAATGGAAATTTGAAAATATTTCAAACCAGATGCTAACAGAAATGCTTTAAAAATTGTATATTTGCGTTTAAAAGCTGTCTAAAGTGTATATTTTAGGGAGGAAGAAAGTCTCACAGGGATAAACTAAGCATCAAGCTTCAGTGACAGAAATAGCTACAGGATAAACCCAAACAGAAGGAAGGAAATGAAGTGAGCATAAATTAATGGGAAATATATGTAGAATAGTTTGGAAAATAAAGCTTAGAGCTAATGTTCTGGAAAGTCAAATAGTCAAAACTTTTGGCAAGCTTCGTCAATGATGAGGGAACAAATACACAATAATCAGATTGAAAAGGGGAGTTGTTTTTGTCATGGTGGCTCGACCCTAGAATCCCAGCTGTTCAGGAGGTAGAGATAGGGAGGATCACCGTTCAAGGTTAGTTCACGAGAGCTCATTTCAGTCAATAAGATGGACATATTGTGTAGTTCCTGTTATCTCACATCCTTGGAAGGCACAAATAGGAAGGAAGGTTCAGGCAAGCCTGGGCTAAAATATGACCCTCCCTATCTGAAAAAACAGCAAAATCTGAAAGGGCTGAGGGCATAGATCAAGTAGAGTACCTGCCTAACATTTGCATAATTGCTCATTTAAAAGCTTACCACAACCCAAAAAGAAGGAGTGGTTGATGGCTTCAGATTTCACAAAGGCGGCAAGAGCAACTTAATTCCATTAAATTTAGGAACTTAAGAAGAATGAATACATTGCTGAGAAATAAAATAAGAAGTAGAAAATCTTAGTAATATTGGAACAGTATTCTATAGCTAAATCTCTTTTCATACAGAGAGCACCTGGTTATGATGCCTTTAAAGGAACATTTTACCTAGATACTCATGTAGCAGAAAAGTCTTGTCTTTTATACATTCTTTGAGAAAGTGGATAATGACCCTTTCCGGTTCAGCTGATGAGACTAGTGGTACAGCTACCCATGTGTAGTATAGGAAAAGACAACAGTGAGCTCGTTTGCTGACCTTTGATGGTGATGTCCCCGAACACAAAGGGAATCCATTTAGTGCTGTGGATAGCTGAAGATACAGATTCCTTTGTGTAGAAACACTGACCAAAGTGTTTGATTGGGTTGGGGCATGGTTCAGTTTGTGGAGTACTTTCTTAGCAAGGACAAGGCCCTGAGTTCAAGTCCCAGTACCAGAATAAAAATCCGAAACCCAAAAGACAAAGGTGCTTGAATTGATACCATGTGTATGAAAACAAATGATTTAGAAGCCATAGGTTTACTTGGCTGTACAAACTTTGGTTCATTTCATTTTTTTATTACTAGGGAAAACACAACTTTTCATCTACTAGATTGATCTAGTTCGTTAAGTACATTAGGGTTGAAGAGAAATAGAGCCAGTAGGATATATAAAAAGTTAAAAAAAATTTTAATGAGGAACTGGCTTATTATAATTGTTGAGAAATTCCACAGGGTACATCTGCATGCTGGAAACCCAGGAAGGCAGTGGTCCAAGTCAAAAGACTCAAGAGCCAGGGAGGCCATTGATGTAATCCCAGTGTGAGGCTAGGAAAGGATGAAATGAGGTGTTCCAGTTGGAACAGTGAGACAAAAACGGTGAATTGAGGCCCTCAGTGGATTGGATGGTGCTAGTCCAGAGTGAGAAGGCAGTCTGTTCAGTGCAGGGAGGAGATGCCACTCTAATCTAGGCCCCCTGTGGCTTAATCTAGTTAACACATAAATTACTATCAATCACAGTTCAGTATGCAAGTGCCACTTGCTGCACATAAGGTCATGGGAAACACACATGATCTGTGGATCATCACTTACATTTCACCTGTCTTGGCAAGTAGTCTTTGAAGGAAATGCCTTAAAACAATGATTTCCCCCAGATGGGATGGATGTGTTCAGTGACTCAGGAGAGATGAAGATAATTTTAAAGGAATTTATATGGCATACTGTTGAGGTTTATCGGTAGACTATAGTGTTTCAGCACGTTCATTTTATAGTTGCTCGTTTTCCAGCCTAGAGAGCCAATCCCGATCTTTGCTTCATTGATCCAAGGAGAAGGGCAGGTGTTTTAGTTGCCAGTGGAGACTTTGAAAGACATGAATGTTGAACATGTAAACAGGGAATCCTTATTCTGGTAGTTTCCAATTCTTTGCTTTCAACATAGAGTGTTAAGTAGAGTTGTTAGGGTTAATTGCTAAGTGTCTCTCCATCACTATGTGATTTGAGCAGTTAGTTGAAAAAGAGTGACAGTGTTGTAGGAAAATGAGTCTATGAAAAATTTCTCAGCATTAAGTCAGATGTACAATAAATCCTGTCTTGTTTTGGAAATAAATACCTTTCATTCATGGATATATGAAGTAATGGAAAAATAGGAGATGGTCTTGAATTGAGACACATTTTTTAATAAAAGTTTACTTTTAGTATTAAATAGGTAACAGATTTGCAATCTGTTTCTGCTTTCGTCTGCTCTGTGCTGACTTGAAATGAAAATTCAATCTGGAAAAAAGCTACTACTTCTTAGTTACAGGGATTTTTATTTTATTTTATTTTACCAGTACTTGGACTTAAACTCAGGACTTGAGCACTGTCCTTGGGCTTTCTCAAGGCTAGCACTCTACTACTTGAGCCACAGCACCAACTTTGGCTTTTTCTATGTGTGTGGTACTGAGGAATCGAATTCAGGGTTTGGTGCATTCAAGGCGAGCACTCTATCACTAGGCCACACTCCTAGCCCCATTTACAGGGAATTTAATAAGATGAATCAATTTACATATAAACTTGTTTACAAAGAAATGTAACAAGATTATCAGTAAAAGGCTTTAAAGCATAATCACCAATGATATCAGTGAATAAAAGTTATAGGAAAGTTACAGTTTGAATATAGTTTTCCAGAAATCACCTTGAAATGTGATTGTGATTGGACTGAAGTTGGAAAGTTAGGCCCTCAGGGGATCCATTGTGAGAGATTAATGTCTTTCTTAGTGTCCTGGGTTCATTCTCAAAGGCCTGCAGGAGCGGATTGAAGACTACTTCTTGCTGTTAAGCAGTGCTCTGCTCTTGGTGAAATAAGGGTACTGGATCTAACTGGCTCCATCTTGGTGGATGAAGATGAAGTCCTACCCCCAAGTGATAGGCATGGCACAATTCCTAGAGGCAGGGCCAGGGATTTGGACAATAGGTTACTGGACCTTCTAGACCTAGACCAGGAACTCAAGAGACTCTCTGAACTATTGAGCTTCCTGTGACCCTGCCTCCTGACCATGACCTACTTAGGCATCAACCAGCTCAGCTGCCGTTTTGTGCCATGCCTCCTATATCCTGAGTCTCCTTAGGTTACCATGCTTCCCTGTTCAGTTCTTCATTAGCATTGCTCTGGTTTGTTGAGATTGTTTTTCTCCTTTCTTTGCTTTACTACCTTCATGGCTCAATTTTCTAACAGTATTTAGTGTATTTGAGGCTGCAAGTTTTGGGGGGACATATGTCTGCCTGCATTTGTTGGCCTTGGACCTCTAAAAATATAGCTTCTCTATATATCTTGCAGTTGAAGTCCTGATTTCTCAGTTTTACTCTTGCCTTTCCACTTCTGTAACCCTGTTATTCCCTAGATAGAGATAATTGATATTTGCCTACTTGTATTGGGTATCAAGAGAGATCCACTGTAATTCTTATTTTTTTCCCGTATGATTCTGTCAGGTTTTGCTTTCTGTGTTCTAGGGCTGTCTTGCTGAAGGTATCGTCAATTTCGTATGACTTTTTAAGTAGATCATCTTATTACCCTCTAGTGACTCCGTAGCGTGAGTTATGTTTCTCATTTTTGATCTCTTGTTTGTCAAACATCTAAGTTCTCAAGTTTCCTTTCGATTTTGCTGTCTTTTCACATGGCCCTTTCACAATAGCCATTTAGTTCCCATTTTATTTGTTACAACTCTTTTTTTTTTTTTTTGTCAATCATCGGGCTTAAACTCTGGGCTTAAACTATTGACAGTTGATCTGATGAGAGGACTACTAACTGATTAGCAAGGGGAGAGCATAAACAGTATGCAGATAGGAGAGATAAAGGGTTTACAGGCTTGGCAAACGGAGTGGGTTGCTGTGGTATTTTGTCATGATGTTTAAAAGGATTGAAGTTTAAAATATTTTTTCCTGAAATTTCCTATTTAATATTTTTAGGTTGATGTTTCAGATAACAAACTGGAAAGTGAGACTGTAGATTAAGAAGTACTACTATTTCTCCCCCCCCCCTAAGAATTAAAGATGTCTTCTGTTTTCTGTTTAGATGCCACCTGTCAGACTTACAACTTGTTTTAGATATCTGTGCATCTCTTTGCCACTTTGAGTGTGTGTGTTCGATTTCAATATGGTACTTACCCTGTTTTTATTTAACCTTCAGATGTCCCGTGTTTATAGGTCTCCTTGGCAAGCTCTAAATTATTAAATTTTTCTTCCATTTTTATGAACCTGTTTAGAAACTGAGATTTGCCAGACATACTTGCATTATTGTTCAGTGGGCTGTCTTATCATGTGTGGGGAGTGGGTATTAAGTGCTTTTATTGTCACCTTGCTATGTAATAAATCTTTTGAACTTATTTCTGCGGTCCAGTAGTGTTCATCAACCCTAGTCTTGTAACCACGGTTCTGCTCTCTGTTTCTATGAGATCAGCTTTTCCAACTTTCAGATGAGTGAGATTATATTGCATTTTCCCTTCTGTGTATGCCTTTTTACTCAGTATAATGTGGTGTTCAGTGTTCATACATGTCATGAGTGACAGGATATCCTTTTTAAAGTTGAATGGAGTGTGTGTGTGTGTGTGTGTGTGTGTGTGTGTGTGTGTGTACAGTTTCTTTATCCATTTATCAGTTCATACTCACTTAGGTTGGTTCTGTATCTTGACTATTATGAATAATGCTATAATGCATGTGGGAGGCAAATTTCTTTTTGATGTATTGATTTTTTTTCTTTTTGAATAGTAGTCTTCCTTTATTATGCAGAGTATATTTCATAACCTTCTGTAGATATTTGAACTTTATGTAGGTACTCTAGTTGCGATCTCATATGTCCCCCAAGATCCATGTGTTAAAGGCTTGATTCCTAAAATATTGCTGTTTGGAGTTACTGGGTCTTTTAAAGGTCGGTAAAGTCCTTGGGGCATGTTCCTCAAGGGAATTGTAAGACCACTTCCTTCTTTTCCTTGACTTTCAGCTTATGAGATGAGTTGATTTTGCTCTGCTGCATGCTTCTGCTACCTCCTCCTAGGCCCAGTGAAAGTTCTAAAACAGTGACTCAGAATAAATTATTTCTTTTGATAAACTGATTATTTGTTATATAGACAAACAGTTCTGAGGCAGCCTGCATAGCTTCATGTGGGTTCCTTTTTACACTACTACTGTGAATTGAACATTGCAGTGAAATTGTCACATAAAGCAAGTGATTTGGGGTTTCTACTGCATATAAAAATGTTATACTGAAGCATAAGTTAGTAAATGTGTGGACTTTTCTGTTTAATATTTTAGATTGAGGATTCAGATAACAGAGTGGAAAATGAGACTATAGATGAACAAGTGCTACTGTATTGCCCCTTCCCCCTCTCAAGGATTAAAGGCGGAGAAGTCACCTGTCATACTTATAACTTGTTTTAGCTATCTGTGCATCTTTTTTCTTTGGCAATACTTTAGCGTTTAAAAAAAATGCTAGTGGCCGCCTGAGCTTTTAGCAAGTTGTAGGTTGTAATTTGTTTGCCAGTGGAGAGTCTTGTCTGAATATTGCTGGCTGCTGACTTATCAAGGTGGTGGCTGCTGAAGGGTGTGTTTCTTGCAGGAAGACATCCCTGAAGTATGCCATGTTGATTAGCTTTCCTTTCATAAAGATTTCTCTGTAGCATTTTTCTCTGCCTTGTTGTTTGAGTGTATTTTGCCCATAGTAGAATTTCTTTCCAAATTGGGTTTATCCTCAAACCCTACTTCTGCTTTATCCAGTAAGTTTATGTCATGCTGAATTTTTTTGTTGTCATTTCAACCATGTCACAATATCTTTGCCAAGAGTAGATTCCATCTCAAAGAACCATTCTCTTTTCTCATCCATAGGAATCAACTCCTCTGTTATCATGTGATTACAATTCAGTCACATTTTCTGGCTCTGTTTTGAATTCTACCTCTCATTCTCCCATATATACATTACTTTCTTCCCTAAAATTTTACCTCCCTAAAGTCTTTAACCCCTCAGAATCATCCATAAAGGTTGCAATGAACTTCTTCCAGACTCCTGATCATGTTGGTTTTTCAGCCTTTTCTTGTGAGTCACAAATGTACTTAGTAGCATTTAGAATGGAGGATGCTTTCCAGAAAGTGTTTAATTATCATTTTCCAGATTCATAAGAGGAGTTACTAATCAATGGCACCTGTGGTCTTACAACATGCATTCATTTATTTAATTTGTTTGTTGATAATATTTTTGTTATCTTTAGTTGTACAAAGGAGCTACCACTCGGCAAAGCAGTTTATGAATACAACTCATCTTGATCATGTTGTCCTTTTCAGCATTCTCACCCACCCTCCCCATTCTACCCCCTCCCCTTAGTTTTCTTAAATTTTTAGGGTATGTATTCAATTTTTTTTTTGCTATTTTACAAAGCAGTTGATGTATGCAATGAATCTTAATCTGTGTCATTCCTTCAACATTTTCACTTCCTTTGCCCACTCCTTCCCTTACTTTTCTTAGTTTTATGGTATATAAAATGAATTTGGCTACATTCTCTTTTTCCCCTTTGTTTTTCTACTCATTTCTCCTTGACCCCCTGACATGTATTACTTAAATGAGATACCTCAGAAGTTAAAAGTCTCTTTCATCCTTAGACTACAGAATAGACAGGTTGTATGTATTCTTCATCAGAACTCTTAGAAGACCAGTACCCTGTTGATAGGCAGTGATACTTTGACAGGAATTGTTTTCTGACAAGTAGTTCTCAACAGTGGATTTGAAAAAGTACACCATGTTACAAACAGTTGTGCTATCATCAGTTTTGTGCAGTTGTGTACAGGCTTTATTTCATTTACAGCATGTACAGAGCAGATTTGGTATAATTCTTGAGAGCTCCATGATTTTCTAGAATAGATCATTAGTAGTTGGGTTTTTGTTGTTGTTGTTGGTTCTGGGGCTTAGACTTGGGGCCTGGGCTCTGTCTTTGAGCTCTTTTAATCAAGATTAGAACTCTACCACTTTGAGCTACAGCACCACTTCCAGTTCCTTGGAGGTTAATTGGAGATGAGAGTCTTACAGATTTTTCTGCCTGGGCTGGCTGTGAACCATGATTCTAAGATCTCAGCATCCTGAGATATACACCTGTAGTTGGGACTACGGGTGTGAGCCACCAGCACCTGGCTAGGATCATTGGTTTTACTTAAAAGTCACCTCTGTACTAGCTTCCTACTGAGTCAAGCTTGTCCTTGGAAGCTTTGAAGCCAGGCATTTTCTTTTTTTTCTAGCTTTGAAAAAAAAACAAACCCTGACAGTTTCTTGTTCCATCTAAATTTGAATATCAATAGACACCTTCCTTGATGCTCCTAGCTAGATTTCCTGGGTAACTTGCTGCAGCTTTTGTATTAATTCTTACTGCTTTCCCTGCACTTTGATGTGACATCTTCTTTCCTATTCTCATCATGAATTTTTTTTTTTTTTTTGTCTAGTAGTGTTTGAACTCAGAACCTTATGCTTGCTCAACCTTCTTGCTTGGCTAGTGTTCTACCTACCACTCGAGTCACATTTCTACTCTGCTTTTTGCGGTTATTTTGAACTTAAGAGTATTAGACTTTCCTGACCCAGCTGGCTTTCACTGCAATCCTTTGGGTCTCAGCTTCCTGTATAAACTAGGATTATAGGTGTGAGTCACAGGCTCCTGGCAAAAATAACTTTTTGTCCCCTTCATTTAGTACTAGGAGTTGAATATCAGACTTTAAGCTGGCTAGGCAGGCAAGGCATGCCTTCAGCTGCTCTCTTTTTAAATGTGTTTTTAAAAAGTTTTTTTCATTAGTACATATTAGTGGTACAAGGGCTCTCATTGTGACATTTTCGTATATGCTTACAAAGTTGCTTGACCAAACTTACTACCAGCTGTCACTCTCATCATTCCTCCCTGCTTCTTAACCATTTCAGCAGGTTTCATTGTTCTATTTTCATACATAAATTTAAAGTCCTTGGGTCACATTCACACTCATTTATCTTCTCTGTTCACCCTTTTCCTTCCCTCTGGTACGCACACCCAAACAGGACCTGTCTTTACATTCCTGTCATTCTTTTGTTTTAATGTATGTAATTTATTACCTTTTTCACAGTACAGATATTTCACAAACTTTGCAGCTACTCTATTCTGTAAACACTCCATATCTCAGTTTAAGATTGTGCATGTTTTAAGTCCTTCAATCAAGATTTAAGTCTTCCACTTGCATATGGAATCAAGAACCTTTTTTTTAAAATTGTATTTTATTGTTGGGATAATATATAGAGGGGTTACAGTTACATTTGTCAGGTAGTAAGTAGATTACTTCTCTAACCTTGATACCCCTTCTTGTGTTTTTGTCCCCCTTTTCTCTTAAAGTTGTTTATATTTTATCATTCAGCCCGAAATGCAGTTAATCACAGGGGAAGCTCTAAGAAAACAAAACAAAACACGTACAGCAGACTTGAAACTTCATAATATTAAGTGCATTTGAAGAAGGCCATTTGATCTAAAAGTAAAACAACCTCCCATCTGTAGTCCTTTGATAAACTGTTATCAGTTTTACTTTCAGAGATTTATTTTTCCAACATGGAAAAATACCATTTTACATCTCTTAAAGTTACTTTGTGTTTGTTTGTTGTGTGGAAGTATGAAAAAATGCTTTTATAAACAAGACTTTTTTTTTGATAAGCTCATACTGGCTTACTAGTCCATTATAGCTTGTAAGTCCATAGTGGCCCTAACAAAATATTATATTTGCATCACTTTCAACAGTGCAGAAATCAGTTGGTAGAAATGACTGCTAACGGTCCCATCTTTGAATTATTTTTCACTAATGCTTGGCTTGATGAATTGATTATATAATCACTTAAATAAGTAGCATGCCATTCATTTCTTAGGTGTGTATTGTTTAAAGCACTGTCCCCATGGTAATTCACACATGCCTACATTGTATTTAAAATCAGATTAAACCTGTTTCCCTCTTTCTTCATCCCTCCTGTCACCCTATTATTAAACAACTTTCTCTGAGTTTTCTTATGCTGTTTATACATAGATGCGGTATAGTTCAATATTATTTACATTCCAACATTCTCTTTTCCTTCCCGATCCCTTCAAATAGTCATACAGTTACAGTTTTGTTCTTTGTGTTATGTTACATAGTCATGCAGGTGTGCAACAGTCTTTTAGGTGTAGTTTCTACATAGGGAAATCATAAATCATTGGACCTTGCTCTTCTGAATCAGGCTTTGTTTAGCTTGATGACCTCCATTCCTGCTGATAAGACTTTTTGATATGGGTTTCCATAAGCACTCAGTTGTAAAAAAGCAATATCTGTGAAGTATGAGAGTGAACTCAGTAAAATGACCTTTTTCTATTTGTTTTTGCTATAGATTGTAGTTTTCACTGTAGATCGCAGGATATGAATCTTATTATATCAAAATTATTTCTAAATTGTATCTAAATAATGATTCTTATTATATCTAGAACTTTTGTATTTTTTTTTCTTAAAGAGAAGAACTTCATGACTTTTTTTTTTTTTCCTGTAGCGTATCTGATTTGCCAGCATCATTACTCTTGGGCTGTCTGGTCATTATAAGGTAAAATAAGGGCTAAGCACTGCAGCACCATGGAAGGCTGATAACTGCTCACTAGCAGGGTGGGGAGCTTCTGGCCCTGCCAAGGCAACTGCACGTGGGACTCAAAATTCAATAAACCTAAGCCCTTGAATGGTTTTGTAAAGAGCTGATTGGCATTTGGCCAAAAGGAAAGGTTCCCTGTCCCTGGTTGTGAACACAGCATGGATAATCTAGGCAAACGGACAATGTATTACTTGGAATGAGAGGGATAGGGCAGCATGAAGTTTCATTGCACAGGTCAGAATAGCATATAATTAAAAATCAGTTTATTTATAGTTTCCATTTGGATTACAGGTGTGAGCTAGTGGTGCCCAGCTCATTTACTTTGTTTTTTTTTTTTACCTCAGTGGTACTTGGGTTTAAACTTGGTGCCTCCCATTTTGGAGGTGGGTGCCTTCAATCCTCATTCATCTTTCGAATTGTCACCCTTCTTAACTGGTGTGAGATGTCTTGTTCTAGTTTACTGATGGTTAATGATATTGAACACTGTTTCTTAGATACTTGTTGGCCATGTATTCTTTTGAGAAACTGCTATTCAAGTGATCATTTGCCTATTTTTTTTTTTTTTTTTTTTTTGCCAGTCCTGGGCTTGAGCTCAGGGCCTGAGCACTGTCCTTGGACTTTCTCAAGGCTAGAGCTCTACCACTTGAGCCTCAGCACCACTTCCAGATTTTTTCTGAGTATGTGGTACCGAGGAATGAAACCTGGGTCTTCATGCAAGGCAAACGCTCTACCACTAGGCCAAATTCCTGGCCCCATTTGCCTATTTTTTAATCAGACTATTTTCTTTCTAATGAATTGCGTAAAGTCTTTTTGTATTGTGGATATAAATGCCTGTCAGAGGAATAGCTGACAAATAATTTTCTTCCATTCTACAGGCTGTCCCTTTGCTGTGCAGAAGCCCATTAATTTGATGCAATCCGTTTTATATATTTTTGAATAAAGTGTTTTAAAATTTTATGTAAGTCGTTGTTATTCGGTTTGAATTTCTGTAATTATACTGCTTCCTCCGTTGACTTAATCTGTATTTATATTGTTAATTCTTTTGTTTGTGTGTTGTGCAGGTGGTACTGTCATATAAATTGGTCATAAATTTGTTAATTTTCTTGATGAATATTTAGGTTATTTTCAATGATTATTTTATATATGTAGCACAGAATGTGATTGTACATATTTTTGGTTACTTGAAATTTTCTATGATATGTACTCATAAGAACTGGTGAATTATACTATATAAACTTTGTCAGGTCTGTTTGACATTCCCCCCCTCACCCCCTAGAAAATACATGAGCTGGAAATACATCTCCCAGCCTTAGCCATGCTTGATATTATGCACAGTTACTATTCATTTATAATGAACTACTTAGAGTGTAAATAGCTATGCATATGCCTTGTCAACTATAATTTTGCTTTGTTGTTTGTTTAAATGGGGACTAGTTTTCAAATCTTTAGTTTTATTGAAATAGTGTCTTTGTTGAGCTTAGAGTTAATGATTGCTTAGGGAAGCCTGTAAAAGTTCTCTGTTCAAAAGTTAGGATTATTTCATAAAGCCATAAATATGAAGTTGTCCCTTGGTTCATAATTTAAAGCCAGTGCTTGTGAAATACTATTTGTAGTCACCAAGGTGGGCATCACCAAGTCAGAGCGGCTCCATACCCCTGATGCGTGACTTGCACTTTCTTTCACAGGCTTGGCCTTAGTGCTGATGAGGCCATTGTATGCGATGGGGATAGAACTGTCTGTAAATGTTAGAAACAGTTTCATAGTTTCAGCTTCTAGTAGTAAGCATTGTCTCTCCCGTGAGTGTGAAGGGTTCCTGAGACCAGAAAGCTTGAGAAGCAGTGAGGTAAAGACATTGTGGATGAATGAATTAGCTAATATTCTTGCTGATGGTCAACTTGAATAATACATTTTCCTTTATAGGGGAATTGTATTGACTCTCAGGCTACATATTATCCTTAAGTAAATGTTTTGTTCTTTGCCTTATGATTTTGTTTGTAACTAAATTGTATTTGTAAATGAAATATTTTGCAGGTGCTGACCTTAAAGAACGTGCCAAAATGCATTCCAGTGAGGTTGGTCCTTTTGTCTCCAAAATTAGAGCAGTGATTAATGATATTGGTAAGCATAATGATGTTATCCTTTCAACATGTTGAGATGCTCTTTAATGTTTGATTTTAAAAGTTCAATATTCTTTATATACTGTAAGTTTTAGTCAGATACCTTCATAATCAAAAAATAGTGATCTGAAAGAGCTGATTGCCATAGCATAGCACTTAATATATTTAATTTGAAAAATCACATGAAATACTTTCACTACAGATGCCTCCCAATATGATGGGATGGCATATAAAAAATACTGCAAGTGGCACAAACTTTTGTTCTAAACTGTATCTCTAAAGTAACTGCATATACACATTTATGGATTTTGTGATCTTTTGGTTTCTTACATAAATATCAGTTTGTTTTATTGTATCAGAAAAATCCAAGAGATTCTTATCTCTACTTAAAACTTACAAACAAAAACTCTTAACTGGAGAGCAAGAGATATGCCATATATGTGAAGGGGTAACCATGTTCAAGAAGTAATGTACTCACCACCTTAAAACCAAGAACCTACCAGCCTAATAGTGAATGTCAAAAGGGCTGAAAATGTCTTATTAAAAGAATCTGCCTAGCAAGTACTCAACCCTGAGAGAAAAAATTCTGTATGAAAAAATTGATGCAAATTTTATGAGCTAAACCTCTTTTCAGGAAGCACTTATTTTGTTAACATGTTTTATAATTGGGATACATTTGAAGTTTAGATATGCACACATCAGACTTTTTTTTTCTTTGTCACTCCTGGGCCTTGAACTCTGGGCCTGGACACAGTCCCTTAGCTCTTCAGCTTAAGGTTACTGCCCTACCCCTTGAGCCACAACACCACTTCTGGTTTTCTGGTGTTAATTGGAGATAAGAGTCTCTCAGTACCCCCTTGCTCCTAGACTGTACGTGGTAGTAAATCACTGCCCTTAGCTAGATTTGGGGTTAGATGTGCTCTCCTACCCAAGTGTGGAGATGTCAGGTAGGCTACTAGGTTAAACAGCTCAGACCTGGGAGAGGTCAATTTGAAAGTCATCAGAACACTGACTTCCATGTGAAATCATAACACTGGGAGAGACACATAGGGAGAATGAGGAAGACTAATCTACCTAGGAGTTAGGAAGAACACTATTGTAAAAGCTCAGTGGAGAAAGTGTTTCAAGGAACATTTGAGCAGATGCTGCTGACAGGCCAAATAAGCATTAAGACTTGACTGCTGGATTTGGTACTGTTTGGCCTCAGGGACTTTTAACCTCCTCATTTTCCTGTGCTTTCTCCTTCTCTTTTCTTCCTTTATCCCTCCTTCCTCTTCACATCTCCTCCTCTCTCCTCATCCTTCTTCTCCTTTCACTTTTCTTCCTCTTCTTTCCTTTTCCATCTTTAAATAGAGGAATGTTGCCCTGTCTGGCATGTGCTTTTTAAAAATGAATTTCTTGGACAGTTTTGGGAGTACCTTCTCCACGCCTTCCAAGTCCTACTTTGATTTTTTTGATATAGGTCCCATTTAAAAAAATCATGCTTGCTGAGGATAAATATTTTCTGTGACTTAGCCCCAGATAAACAATAACTGAGATTATTTGGAGAGTCTTCTCTAAAAGGTATATGCATACACTTACATAGAGAATAACAGTCTGAGTTATCATGGTGTAGTCATAGTCTCTGATATAAGTTCTAGGGTCACTAATTAGGAATAAGGCATAGATTTTTTAATGGTTTAAAATATTGAACTTGTCATTTAACACACTTAGTCATTACATTCATTTTAATTGCATAAATTGTTGAAGTTAGAAATATACTTACAAATATACATACTTACAAATATACATAAAACCCTCTCTTCTACATTAGCAGTTGGACATGTGTGAGTACTGAATGCTAAAGACATATATTCCTGGCATAGCTCTTTTAAGCTTTCTATTTTGTTTAAAGATAACTTGTCTTTATGCATAAAAACACAGAGGTGATTGATTTTTCACCCTTTAATGATTTGTTACCATTTCATTCTAGTCGTAGCCCTTTTAAGTGATGTTTGTTTTACTTTATCTGAAATAAAACGTAATTTCCTATGGAAACACTGAGTTAGTACTTAGTAACTAGCCCTACATGTTGAGATGTTATGCATTTGTATTTTCCTTTCTCTTATCCAAATGTTTTTTTTTCAGTTTAGATATATTGTGTGAAGAATGAATTAATGAAGTTTCAAACTTTGCTGATTTTTCACTCTGCATTGCAGATCTGAAATGTTTATGTTCCCCAGGTGTCTCTTGTGTGTTGAAGATCAAAGAAAATCTTAAAATATATAATTGATATAGTTAAATCAGCTGTAGTCTGTTAATGTATTTTATGTTTTATGGACAGTCCTGGATTTGAGAAACTGGTTGATAGAACACTAGTTAATTATTTTTCTCATAGTGACTTACAGAGCTTAGTTTTAGTTTGCTTCATCTTTTGCAAGAATAATGGGGATTTAAAGCGGGTGTCTAGGAGGTCATCCTCATCCTCATCTCCCTCCAGAGTTAATGTCCCTGTCCTCATAAATCATAGTTGTAGGGGCCAGGAGTGTGATCTAGTGGTAGAGTGCTTGAAGCTCTGGGTTCAATTCCTTAATACCACATGCACAGAAAGAGCCAGAAGTGGGGCTATGACTCATGTGGTAGAGTGCTAGACTTAGAAAGCTCAAGGACAGTGCCCAGGCCCTGAGTTCAAGCCCCAGGATTTGCTAAAAAATAAAAATAAATGAATAAATCATAGTTCTGTGTCTAGTTTGGGATGTATGACTTTCCTAAAATTGTTACTACTGCATTTGCTGTTCATAGGATATGAATCACATTGTGATTTTGGCATTGTAGGGCAAAATTGTGTTTGTTAAGCAGGAGCAATGGGTTTAACAAACAGGTATTGCCATAGTAAATTATTACTTTAAATTTGACAAAAAGCTTTTTATTCCTTTTCTCCTGCTCCATTTTCTCTGACATTCTGCTTGTAGTTGACTGTTGCTTTATGATGCTGGGAAAGTCTGTCTTACTGGACAATTACAACCCTCATAAATGTTGCTGTGTAGTGTTAGTCCTGTTGTGATTTTTCTTTTTTTCCTCATATATTTTTTATTGTAATAGGAGGGTTACAAGGGTTACATTATATTCACCAACTAGAAGGTGCATTACTTCACAAACATTGCTACCCTTTCTCATGTCTTGTTCCGCATTCCCCTTCTTTCACCCCCACCCCTCATCTTGTTTTTCCCCCTTCCCTATCCTATTTCAAATAACCAAATACACATATATACAATATATCAGATAACAAAGTGAAATACTGTTAACAAAATGAGATAACCAAGGGACAACAAAAGAGATGAAAGATAACATAGTACATTAAGGACAACCATCACTCATTATATGGCTTTTGTTTCTATATCCTGGAGGTCCTTTCATTTAGTGTCATACTATATGGCCTTATGTATCTAGGTTTTGTTCTATTGTAAATCTCTGCTAGGCGAGCCCAAGGTTTCTACTGATTATAACAAATGAGGGAAACCGTTGAGCCTATCTTCCTTTGAGTCTGGCTTACTTCACTTAAAATGTTTTTTTCTAAGTCTTTCCATTTCCTATCAGATGGGGCGATGTTGTTCTTTCTGACAGCAGCATAGAATTTCATTGTGTATAAATCTGTTGCGATTTTTCTGTACCTTTTGATTTTGGTGATTTTGCTTTGTAACTCATCTTTACTGGGTGCTTTTGTGGTTTATTCCATCTGTAGGCTTTGTTCCAATAGTGTGAAAGGGCTCTGTTCTTTTCTCTGTCTGTCTGTCTGTCTGTCTGTCTGTCTGTCTCTTCCTCTCTCTCTTCCTTCCTCTCTCTCTCTCTCTCTCTCTCTTTTTCTCTTTCTTTCTTTCTTTCTTTCTTTCTTTCTTTCTTTCTTTCTTTCTTTCTTTCTTTCTTTCTTTCTTTCTGCCTGTTCTTATTATATTTTAGATAATGTACCTGAGCAATATTTTCTTAGGAAAGTTTTATTTCCTTTTTACGATGAATGATGACAAAATTAATATATTTCCATTTTTAAATTCTTCTACTTTTTTTTACTTCCAACATTTTTCCTATACTTCTAAATTTACTCATGCCTCTAATTCCTTGCTTGATGAATTCTGTCAACCTGGTTAGTTGTTCATAAAAGATTAAATCAATTTTATATTGTTTTATTGGCATTATTTTCATATCAGTTACTTCATGTAATTAAAAAGCTTTATTGAAATTGAATCTATTATAAATTTACATATTGATTTGTGAAAACATAACCACCATCATTATGAGTGATTTGTGTTTACTCCTCCTAGAAATTCCCTCACTGCCTGTTATAATTCCTTTCTCTTACCCTCTGATCCCTACCTGTCCTTAGGCAGTTACTAAGTTTGTTTTCATTATAAATTAATTTTCATAGTTTAGAATTCTATAAAAATTAATAATATACCCAGGTGTCCTACAGTAGATGAGTAGATTTTTTTTTTGCCATTCCTGGGGCTTGAACTCCGGGCCTGAGCACTATCCTTTGGCTTTTTCCTCAAGGCTAGCACTCTGCCATTTGAGTCATAGCACCATTTCTGGCTTTTTCTATGTACGTGGTACCTAGGAATCGAACCCGGGTCTTTGTGCATAGTAGGCAAGCACTCTACCTCTAGGCCAAACTCTTGGCCTTGATGAGTAGATTTTTAAAATGTGGTACTTACACAATGGAATTTTATGCAGCCTTTAGAATAAATAATGTAATTTGTAGGGTAATGGTTGGATTTAGAACAAGTCATGTTAAGTGAGATAGGCCAAGCTCAAATAGACAAACAGGTGTTCATTTTCTCCACCGAAGCAAGACCTAAAACACATAGGGACATGATAAATTATACAGGACTCTTAAGTATTCACACCTATTGAGAACAGAGGAGGATGCTCTTAGGAGCACAAAGGTCCAATGCCTATGTGCATTTGATAATGTAACATAATATTTATCAAAATAAAAAAATACATAGCTGGGCACTGGTATCTCACAACTATAATCATAGTTATTCAGGTGACTGAGGCAGAAGAATCACAAGACTCTTATTTCCAGTCAGCTATCTAAACAGCCAGAAATGAATGTGGCTAGAGCACTAGCCTTGGGGGCGGGGGCGGGGGGAGAAGGTCAGGGACAGCACCCTGAGTTCAAGCTCCAGGCGTGGCACACCCACCTAGAAGTTAATAATACATGTTATTAATCTCTGTATATTTTCTTTATCTAGCATCATTTTCTTTCAGTCATTGGTTTTGCAATGTATATCAGAAGATAAGTGCTGCATTGTAGGTGTTGGACTGTGTCCAGTTTGGGGCTTTTATGTGTGTACAGCTACTACAGACATTCCAGTGCCATTACCATCTTTACATTTTTGCCTCTTACCCTGAGTTAGGTGTTTTCTTGCTTCTTCCCATCAGTAGTATTATCTGTCAAAATATGGTTCAGCTTCCTGAAAGTCACTTTGTTAAACTGTCTTCTAATTGTTCAGTGGGTTACACTGGGGAATCTCACTCATTCATATAACCAGACTTTAGTCAATTGGCTTGTTTATATATGACCATATCTATTTACATATAGATAGGTTCATATACGTACATTGTTTAGGTCTGAGCTCCACAAACCAGAGAAAATATGTATCCTTTGTCTTTCGGAGCCTGGTTTATTTCAATCAATACGTTTAAGGCCTGGGATATTTAAGGCTTCGCTCTGGAAGTGGACACCCCCCTCCATCTATAGGCTCCCAGTATTCCTGTGCTGGGCAGTGATCCTGGAGTGAGCCTTTAGGAGACCCAGGATGCAGCCAGCTGGCAGGCTTTGCCCAGGCTTGGTTGGTTTGTTTTTTTGTGTGATTGCTTTAACGCTTGGTGGGAATGGGGGAGAGTACATTAAACCAAACGCGCTTTTACAAATTTAGGAATAATCAGGAATTTATTGTAATATTGAGCGAATGTTGATTTACTTTTGGTTCTGAAGATTTCAGCATTCAAGCTTTGATCATACTATAGGTGGTTTCTTTCTGTTAAAATACATTTCTCTGTTTTGTATGGGAACACTTAGTCTTTGAGCGAAAGTTAAAAAATTACACGACTATAACATTTTTCTTTAATAATGAGATTGTGTATGTGTTTGAGGGGGGTTATAGATGTCCTACAGGATGTGGAAAGTAGACTAGGCATTGTAGCTCCTAGCTCAACAATGTCTGTAGTCACGTTCTGCTGTAGTGTCCTGCACACTGCTTCAGGGAACCCAAGCCTGGGCTACTGCTTTCCCCTTTTAAAATAGCAAAAGTGTTTGTTTGCTTTAATTATATTTTTAGGAGCATTCAAAGGATTATTGTCTTATTTGTCATACCTGGCTCATTTCCTGGAATGAAACTCAAAATAGATACTTATCCTGCTGATTGTGTAATGTATTGAGTCATAATTTCTCCTACTGCTGCTGGGACTTGCTGTTGCCTATTGGATCTCCAGTTCCTGCCTCAGTCATTAGTTCTTATGTACCACTGACATTTTCTTCCTTCCCTTCCCTTCCCTTCCCTTCCCGTTCCTTCCTTCCTTCCTTCCTTCCTTCCTTCCTTCCTTCCTTCCTCCCTCCCTCCCTCCCTCCCTCCCTCCCTCTCTCTTTCTTTCTTTCTCTCCTTCCTCCCTTCCCCCTTCCTCCCTTCCCCCCTTCCCCCCTTCCTCCCTTCCCCCTTCCGTCCTTCCCCCCTTCCCCCCTTCCCCCTTCCCCCTTCCTCCCTTCCCCCCTTCCGTCCTTCCCCCCTTCCCCCCTTCCGTCCTTCCCCCTTCCCCCTTCCCCCCTTCCTCCCTTCCTCCCTTCCCTCCTTCTCCCCTCCCTCCATCCCTCCCTTCCCCTCCCCTCCCTTCCTTCCTTCCTTCCTCCCTCCCTTCCTTTCTTTTCTTTTCCTTCCTTCCTCCCTCCTTTCCTTTTCTTTTCCTTCCTTCCTTCCTCCCTCCCTCCCTCCCTCCCTCCTTCCCTCCCTCCCTTCCTTCCTTCCTCGGGCTTGAACTCCGGGCCTGAACACTGCCCTTGGGCTTTCTGAAGGCTAGAGCTCTACCACATGAGTCCCAGCACCACTTCTGGCTTTTTCTATGTATGTGGTACCAAGGAATCAAACCTGGGTCTTTGTACATGCTAGACAAGCACCCTACCACTAGGCCAAACTCCTGGTTCCTTCACTTTTGACTCTTTGAGACTAGACCACCTGCTGTCGCCTCTGCCCCTGCTGCCACCTCCTTCTCTTCCTTTACTTCCTCCTTCTCCTCATTTTTTTTTTCCTGTGCTGGTCCTGGGTCTTGAACTCATGGCCAGGGTGCTGTTCCTCAGATTCTTTGCTCAAGGCTAGTGTTCGACCACTTGATCCACACCTCCACTTCCATTTTTCTTGGTGCCCAATTGGAGACAAGAATCTCAAAGACTTTCTTGCCAAGGCTGTCTTTGAACCTTTACTCTCAGATTTCTGCCTTCTGTGTAGTTAGGATTGTATGCTTGAGCCGCCAGTGTCAGGCACATCTGCCTTTTTAAATGTGTACTTAATGGAGCTTCCCCACAATTGCCAAATTCTCCTATATAGAAGGAGAACTGAACAGATAGTCATGAAACTAGAATATTTTCCAGAAAAGAGTTGCTATGACAGATATCTTTTGGGGAAAAAGAATTCAATATCATAAAATAACTGACATTCTAGTAAATATTAGGATATTCTACCTAAATAATTCCCTAGTACAAGAAATTGTATAGCTTTCTGCAGTGCTTGTCTATATGAATTAATATTTGAAAGTACCAATAAATTAATCTGGCTAATGACATGATAATGCTGTTTTTTTTTCTGTTTTTCTTATTCTTTGGTATAAGGACTTCACTTTGTCATTTTGTGTTACATGTTTCTTACAAGTTATAAGTAGGGTAATCACATGACTTTGATTACATTTAGAAAGATTGCCTTAAAGAAATGTGGAAACTGCAGTGGAGAGTAGTAGCACATTGCAGGTAAAGGAGGTGAATTTGGAACTTGGGCCGATAAGAAATGATGGGACCAGAACCCTGTTCACAGACTAGGGCGTAGAGTTTTGCAACCTGTGCAGATTCTCCAGACCACTGACTATGGGGTGTTGGAAAGCAGGATATGCTGGGATGACTTCTTGGCAGATTTAGTGAGCTGAGCGGTTTGGGGTGTTACTGGCTTGGAGATTTCCACCTGACAGGAGTCTTTGTATGGGTTAGTAGGGCTTGTATCAAAAGGGAAAGAGGCTGAGAAATAGCCACAGGGAGCTGGAAGGACAGGGAGGAGGATGTGGATGACAAGGATTTAGCTATTGTCTTTAGGGTGAGGTCAGCTTAAGGCTCATCACTGGGCTTGGGGAAAGGTTTTGATGGGCAAGATTTAAGATTGAAGAGGTAGGAGATTGAGCAAACTAGAACGGTCATCCCTTTAGGAAGGAAAAAGAACTTGAAGCTGGTAACAAAGTTGTTCCATCTCATGTAGCAGCTTGAGAACCTCAGATTAACTTGCTGTTATAACATTTTGTAGATGGTTCTTTTCTTATTTTCAGGTAAAATTCACTGGATAAGATTTGTTCCATTAAACAAAATTTCCTGACTCTACACACTGATATATCTACATATCTATATGGATTTTGTTTTGTTTGTTATCCTCCCACAAAGTATGTTGGAAAGCATTTGAATTGGTCCTGTCCTTTCAAGTGCTTGACTCCCCCAACTTTCACACAGGTCCACCATGGTGACTTATGGCTTGTATGAAAGCTCACTTCTTGCTCTTCTGGGATGGTTTTGCTTGTGCCACTTGCCAGCCTTGCCAGTCTTTTCTCTGATATGTCTGGTAGATTCCTTTATGTGCAAATGAGTAGGACTCAAGTGTACTTTAGTAGATGTGTAGCTCTTAAGTCTGGGAAATTTTAGAATTCCCTAAATAAATTAGAAGACCTATAGAATAGAAAAGAAGATATTTGGGTGGTTGATACTTTATAAAAGGCCATGTTTTATTTACCTATTAAGATTACCTTCACATTCTATAGTCAAAATTAATAAAAAGCATTCCATTTCATGGAATACCTAATATAACCAGTCATTTTTGAATGCGTTATAAAAATGAAATCTGTACATTGCAAAGTTCAAAAGTCTTGATAAAATAATCTGGACTCAGTCTGGCAAATCTAGTTTGGAGTTCTGTGATTGGGTGCTTTCACCTATTGTGCTTTTAGGTAGGTGCTCAGAGGCTGTGTCCTGGAAAGAGTGGTATGGGTGTTGTCCATCCATTCGTAGTGTTCCTTCTTGGTCCTCATTAAGTGGTGGAGCTAATGCCACTGGGCCTTAGTGACCAGTTGAGCTACTTCCCTCTTGTTTAAGCAGATGCAACATATCTTACTATTGCCCATTTAACACCGAAGTGGCCCATAAGAATGTAGGAGGGGGTAACAATGTTCGACATGAGATGTCCTCATTATCTTATGTGTGAAACTGTAACCCATTACTCTGTAAATCACCTTGACAATAAAATTTTTAAAAAAAGCATTCAGGAGCTTTACACTTATGCAAAGATAATTTGAACTTGAGATTTATATGAACCTAGCATCACATAAAAGACTTTAAAATGTAGGACTGTGAAGTAAGAAGTATGATCCCTTTAATCCAGTAAAATTTTTTCATGAAAGAAATTCAGCAATATGGGAAGTTTAAAAACACTGGTTGCACATTTATGTGATGGACTACCTTATAATCACTAAAGTTTTTTCATACTGCCTATTTTTTGTTAAAGGTCAAAGGTATATGAACATCTATGTATAATATTTTAAAATATGCTCATATTAAATGGTCTAAAGTGAACTCCATAATGAGATAATGCTCTCAGTAAAGGTCCCTAACATTTTTCTATTTCAGCTAATCTACCAGTACCAACGATTGCAGCAATAGATGGACTTGCTTTAGGTGGTGGTCTTGAACTGGCTCTAGCATGTGATATACGAGTAGCAGGTGAGAATCCTATTCAGAACATAAATTTTAAAAATGGGGGCTGGGAACATAGCTAACTCTTAAGCCTAACATGTAAGACCCTAAGTTTGATCTCCAGTACTAAATAGGGGGAGGGGACTTTTCACATAGTTCCAAGTGTTTTGTTTTGCTAAGTATTGTTGTACATATTGTTTTAAAAAACCTTCATCTATTGGGTTTAATGGTGCATTTGAAATTCCTACTTAAAGAGAAGTTTTGTTTTTGTTTTTTTTTTTTTTTCCACCTTGGGAGGCTGAGACAGAAGATTCACAAGATTGAGGCTAACATGGGTTAGTGAAACCATGTCTGAAAAAGACAAGCAAGAGAAAAGAGAAAAAGGAAGAGGAGGGGAGGAAAAGAAAGAGGAAGGTTTTCATTATTCAGTTTTAGCAGTGGGAACAGGCAAGATTTGAGCCAAATGAGTTGGAACTGCAGGTCCTGTCCATTGCACACATCTCCTTCTCTCTAAAATGGGGATAATGACTATTGCTGTAAGCATTTAACCTGTGGAGTTAGTCTATGCACTTTTACTGACTTCTAGCTCCATGAGTAATGACTTGATGGTTCCTATGAAGTTCATGTACTCCCTGAATGTTTTTCTGAGTACGTGGTTATGAAAATAATGAAAACAATTGGTGCACACCACTCTCTGAGTTTGACTAGGTACCTCATGCACACATCCTTTAATCTGCCTCACTACCCCAGAAACATGGTGTGCCATGGGATACAGGAAGAAGTTAATACAGATATAGAAGAAGCCAGAACAAATGATTGAGCTGAGATTTGAACCCAGGTGTGCTCTCTTCAAAACCCATATTTCTGTTACCCCATTAGAGCATATACCCAGTGAAGAAGACAGCACATCATTTTCACTGTTCTTTCCTGGTTTTGTTACTTCCAAAATCAATGCAGTGCAGCCTTTAATAATTGGAAGTTAACTGTGTCTTGGT
This sequence comes from Megascapheus bottae, assembly GCF_031878675.1. Classification (NCBI taxonomy): domain Eukaryota; kingdom Metazoa; phylum Chordata; class Mammalia; order Rodentia; family Geomyidae; genus Megascapheus; species Megascapheus bottae. The sequence continues at coordinate 2,049,990 of NC_143542.1, read as the reverse complement.
TCTTGTTCATGGTTCTTTTATACTCCTTTCTACCCTGTTTTTTGTCCTTGTTTGCTTGTGATAAAAATCACTAGATTTTTGTTGTAGTTTACTTGAGTTTCTTTCTGTTGCTAGCGTCAAATAGATTTTAAATTTAAAAGCTGAGGTGCTGGGTGCTGGTGGCTCATACCTGTAATCCTAGCTATTCAGGAGGCTGAGATCTGAAGATGACAGTTCCAAGCCAGCGCAGGCAGGAAAGTCTGTGAGACTCTGAGCTCCATTTAACCACCAGAAAACCAGAAGTGGTGCTGTGGCTCAAAGTGGTGAAATTCTAGCCTTGAGCTGAAGAGCTCAGGAACAGCGTCTAGGCTCAAAGTTTAAGACTGACCAAACAACAACAACAACATCCAAAACTGAAGTACATGCAGTTCATTTTGAAAGAAAATTCAGGGAATGAGGAGGATATGAGAAGTAGTGTACATACAGTTAGGTATGGAAGTTAAGGTGTCCATATAAGCAGACATGGAAAGAAAAAGACTATAGCTGTGAGGGCAGTAAAGACATTTATCTCAAATAACAGAGACTTGTCCTGAGAAGTTGCCATAGCTGATGTCTTATATTAAGTTGTTTGATCTGGGGACTACTTAGGCAGCCAAAGAATTCATGCTTGTCAGGCAATCTCTCTCCTAGTCCTGAGTAATTAATAGAATCTAAGCTGTTGAACATGAGTATGCAATATCAGGTCTAATATTGCAGTTATAACTCTGTTCTTTCACCATCAAAAAGTGAAGTCACTGCCAAAGATTTTTTTTTAATGAAAAATGTTATGTTCTTTCCTTGTGAGTGCCATTTAGAATGTTTACATGTTTCCTTAACTCTATCTTTTGAAATGATTTAAAGTTGTGACACCAGTTTGAGTAGTAAACAATATTTTGTGGCATACTATGTTTTACTGATCTTTTCAAGTTGTCATATTTGAACGTGTTTATATGTTGTTACTTAGTTTTCTTTATTTCTTTTTAGCTTCTTCTGCAAAAATGGGCCTGGTTGAAACCAAGCTGGCGATTATTCCTGGTGGAGGTAGGAATAATTCACATCCATCGCAATACTCTCGATTTGTTCCCTGATACAAAGAGTGTGAAATGGGAAAGGCAACATACTGGGGAGAGGGACTAATGTTTTGTTTATTCTTTCAATGAAGTCCCTACTCAAAATTTACCTTTTTTTGTTGTTGTTGTTAAGATTATAGATAATGAAGATGGTGGTTTCGCTGACTGATGCTTTCTTTTTGTCTCATCTTCTGTGCTTTTCTGTATTATTTCTTAAATTTTCAATTACTGATAGATCACATTCTTTGTATCTGTTTTCTGAAAGAATTATACGGCTCTCCTTTAACTTTCTTGTTTGTGCATTTAAATGTACATGCCTGCAACTGAGAGTTTCATGTACACAGTCAGACTCTTGAGTAGAGGAGTAGCCAGGGCTTCTGTTAAGTAGCTTTATGTTAATGTGACAAGTATTTTAAACAGCTGAAAAGAAGGAAAGGTTTATTTTGGCTCACAGTTTCAGAGGTTTCAGTCCATGATTCATCGACATCATTGCTTTTAGGCCTGTGGTGAGGCAGAACTACATGGCAGGAAAAGGTGTAGAGAGGGAAGAAGAGGCCTTTGTTTACCTGTGGCCTGACTTTCTCTACTAGGCCCTAATTCCTGAAGGTCCTACCACTTTCCAGTGCTGACAGAGCCCAGGGACTAAACCTCAGTACTTGGGCGTTTGGGAGACATTCTAGCTCCAAACTCTAGCAGCACTCCCGGCTTCTGGCTGCCTTTCTTGTTCCTACAGAACAACCTACAGGGTGGAGGTTGGGGTTAGTGGGTGGCTTGAATTTAAAGTTTACGAGGGGTTCTTTATTTTGTTCCTAGAAAAGAGAGGTAAGTAAAACAGCTTCTTCTGTGAAGAACCAGTAAGAAAGTTCCTTTGCAACACTGACTCTGGAATATTATTACATCCCCCCAAAAGTCTACATTTTTGGTGGCAATTTTGATTCAGGTCATTTGGAGGTAATTGCCATTTTGTGAGGTTATTCTTTTAAAAAATGAACTTAAGGATTAACCTTTTTTAGTAACCTTCTTAGGTAATTTGTACATACATATGACAATTTACTAGTGTATAAATGAGGTAATTAACAATGAAAAGATTAAAGATAATGGTTAATAGGACAGACATGTTGACATATGAATAGGTTAAAACCACATGTTTAACTATATTATAAGAGTGTGTATACTGGTTAGAGTATGTGGGTAGAAATTAAACATGTTGCAGTGAAATTGAATGCTGCTCAGGTCAACTAAGGTTATTCTATTTTGGTAATCCATGAAAATAGGGTTCTTATAGGCTAAAGCTTATAATACCTGCCTGTTTTACCATACATACCTATTTCAAAATGACTAATAAAAGGAGGTTTCATAAGAATGTACTTACTTGAATAGAATTATTAGACAATTAATGCATAAAATAAAAGCAAGTTGGGAAAAGTATGATATGTTTTTGAATATGTTTTTGGTATAGTGCTAGAGATTAAGTCCAGAGCCTTCTGAATCCTCCACATGTGTTCTACTACTGAGCTCTGTCTCAGTATGGAAATTCTTTCCAGAAGTAAGCTTTTACTGATGATTAGGATATAAAATTAAGCCTAGAAAGATAGTGGCTGTAGGATGTTGAAGGCTTGCATCCTCCCTTCCCTTAAGATACATCAACCTGGAGCCTGTCCTGTTGACTGTTTAGAAAGAGTCAGCAGATAATTAAAATTTCTAGAGATGAAATCATCTTGGGTTATCTAAGTGAGCCTTAAATCTAAAAGACAACGTGTCCTTGGAGGGTGGGGGTGATAGTGAGGGGAGGACAGACACCAACAGAAGAGACAACCCTGGAATGCAGAGGGGAGTAATCCATGTATAGTCCAGTTGGTGCCAAGGCTGGCTTGCAGCTGCCAGAAGCTGGGAGAGAGACATGGGATCCATGCTTCTTCAGGGCCTCCAGTGACAGTCAGCCCTGCAGACCTTGATCCGAGGCTTCTGCCTTCCCAAACGGTGAGGGAAATACATTCCTGTTGGTTAAGACTATTTTGTAGTAATTTGTTATGGCACCTTAGGAACAGATGCGGTGACTTCTTGATGTATTTTATGCAATGTTTTCATCTGGAGCCAGATGACAGATGAGCATAGAAAGAAGATGAACTTTGTCAGTTAGATTATACGTTGTGAATATGAGGTGCTTTATGTTTTTTAAAAAAAAAAACCTGAATAATGATAGAAGGTTGTCCGAGTGAATGCTTGATTTAATTGAAGGTGAGGAATATCCTTTAACCACCATTTCACCACCTCCACCCAAATGCTAATTTACTCATCCTTCCCTTCTTCCTTCCCTCCCTCTCTTCCTTTTTCCCTCCATTCTGTTTCCTTTCCTTTCCTCCTACTTTCCCCCCTTTTCTTTTCTTCCTTTTTTTCAACATGATCTTGCTATATAGACCAGACAAACTTCAGACTCTTGGTCTTTCTAAACAGCCTCCTAAATGCTAGGATTACAAGCATGTCCTACCATGCCCAGATCGAAGTACTAATTGGGGCTGGGATTTGGCCTAGTGGTAGAGTGCATGCCTAGCCTGCAGGAAGACCCAGGTTCGATTCCTCAGTACCACATACATAGAAAAAAAGCCAGAAGTTGTGCTGTGGCTCAAGTGGTGGAGCTCTAGCCTTGAGAAAGTCCAAGGATAGTGCTCATGCCCTACGCTCAAGCCTAGGAAAAAGAAATTAGCATTGTATTGAAATGTGTTGTATTAAAGTTTGCACATTCTGGATTCTGAATTGTGTTCTCTCTTAGTTTAGGTTTAGGTTTAAGTTAAACGATTTTGCTCAAAGTGCTAAGTGAGTGATGCTGTACATTGCATTCGGCAGTTCTTTGTGTGACACTTCATTATGTGACACTTAATGTTTGGTTGTCCCATTTTTGGTGATGATAATTTGAATCCCTTGTTTAAAGTAGTGACTCACTGCAGCTCTATTTTTAGTGTTCTGTTACAACCCTGATAGAGATGTGAGTGGGAAGAAGGAGAGCGAATGAGAATATATTGGAGTACCCAGATTCTGGAGAACCAGAAAAAAGAGCCACCTCCAGTGTTGTCTGTTTTTCATCTCTCCAAAGTGATGGCTAAGAACGTCACTGAACACCCTTGTAAGCTATGTTTAGCAATCAGGCGGTTTCTTGGCATTTTTTTCCAGGAACTCTGAAGCAATGATGAATTTTAAATCCCTGTGAATGCACATTGGTAGTCTTGAACACCGTCTTGAGTTTGGAAAGCTTGTTTATAACCTTTACTGAAATTATCCTGGAATTTACATCAGAATCTGAGCTTATCTTTTGAATATCCTTAGCGGTGACTCATCTTTATTCTGTGAGGGTGAATTTGACTTTCATAAATAGCAAAAGATCGTTCTGTGCCAAATCTGATGAATAAGGTCATCCTGCTTTAAGAGGGAGGAAAGTATCACAAAAATATGACTGATTTCTTAAGAGGCTTATGTAATGTGAAAACTTGTTACCAGTGCCTCCTGAGGTGACTTCCAGAAATTGTTGGGTTGGGCACCTTTCTGTAGACTAGCAGGTGTAAAAATCTCATTTCTTTACACATTGAAATATGGCTCACTGACCACTGGCTTGCACTTAATTAAGTGTTCTGGGAGCTGCTTGTTGACTTCCCATGGCGTGTGGACCATTCTGGTAGTTGCTGTGGAGGAGATAGGTGGTTGTGGGACTCAGCATTGCTCCCTGAGAATTGCTATGTGGTGGAAAGATTAAATGTGCCCATATTGTAACTCCTCTATTACGATAAAGTTTGTAGTCAAACAGAAATAAGGCAATTTAAGACTAGGATTCTTGAGTGTAGAGAAAATAGTATGGATTCTGTCAGTCACCATGAGGGAAGAATTGATATATCTTAGCTGGCCAGGAAGACCCTAGGTCAGTCACTAGTAATCAGGGTTGCCAAACACAACCTTTTCTAGTTGATAATGTGAATTGTTTTCTTCTTAACCCTCCTGCAACTAAGGGCTTGAACTCAGGGCCTGGGTGTGAGCCATCAGTGCCTACTCTGCAGCTGGTTTAAAGACTTTGTTTTGATTCTGAGCAGTTGGAGTTCAGTGTGCTTTGGTGTGATTTTCTTCATCTTCCTTTTGCTTACATATATTGAGATCTCTTCAGGTGGGTCTTACCTGTCGGGGTTTTTAGTCCTTCGTCCCTCCTGACCTGCAAGAGGGATAGAGAGAACACGCCCCGACCAGGATGAGCCGAGAAAGGAAAGGGTCGACTGACGGCCCCCAGCCCTCCCTCATCGGAGGACAGTCAGATGCGTCAGGGAGACCCGTCAAGGCAGGAACTTGTATTGAGGAAGTACATTTAGCTAATATAGGATGCAGGAGCCAATCAACACAAGGTGGGCAGGGCAGGGGGAGGTAGGTAAAGAAGGGGAATCAGGTGCTGTCCGAGAGGGCGGAAGTGTTCCGGGCCAATCCCAGAGGTAGCCTTACTTTAACTTCACAAATCACAGCCATGCCTTCCAACCAGGTGACAGGCAGGTTGGGTCCCCAAACCAGGAAATGAGCACTGGGCCACGAGTTAGGCCTTCTTTTCTACTGCATAGGTTTCCATTTCCCTGATGTGATGTGCCCCACACTTACCCTGGTCTCTACACAGCATTGATCAGTAAATGTTCTGAGGAATATGTGTGCAAGGTCTCCGGAGCTTTTCTCTCTGTTGTCCACATTCAGGTGACTGGAACCTTGGTTGAGCTCCTTCTCTTGAAGTCAAACTCTAGTGGCTTCAGCTTCATTTTTCACCTCAGTTCTATAAGGTCAGGCAATTGGAAGGCTTACCACTCATTTCCTATCTTTCAGCCACCGTAAACCTTTCCTTGTTGCAGGGTATATGACATTCAGCCAGTCGATTCCTCAGGAAGGGAAATAAATCTAGGTTGTTTTTTTTTCTTTCTCCTCTCCAAGTGTTCATTGACAAGGTACAGTTTTGTTTTGGCCAGTCCTGGGCTTGAGCTAGAAGCTCTACCACTTGAGCCTTAGCACCATTTCTGGCTTTTTTCTATGTATGTGGTACCAAGGAATCAAACCCGGGTCTTCATGTATGCTAGGCAAGCACTCTACCACTAGGCAAAACTACCAGCCTAGGTTGTTTTTTGTTTTTTTGTTTTTTTGGTTTTTTTTGTTTGTTTGTTTTTAATTCCTATTATCTTCTTCCAGTCCTGGGGTTAAAATTCAGAGCTTTGCACTTACAGGGCAGGTACCCTACCACTTGAACCATGCCCCAACCCTTGTTTGCTTTAGGTAATTTTTGGATAGGGTCTTCCATTTTTGCCTGAAGTTGGCTTTAGACCACCATCCTTCTGTCTCACGCATAGCTGGGATTACAGACGTGAACAACTATGCCTGGTTTGTTGGTTGGAATTGAATCTTCCTAGCTTTTTGTCTGGGGTGGCCTTGAACTGTGAACCTCCTGGCTCCATATCCTAGTGCTCTATCAGCTGTGTGAGTGGTTAATTGGAGATAAGAGTCTCATGGGGACTTTTCTTCCCAGGCTGGCTTCAAACCATGATCATCAGATCTCAGTCTCCCGAGTAACTAGGATTATAGGTGTGAGCCACTGGTACCCAGGTAGAAGTGCTATGATTTTTTTTTTTTTTTGTGGGTCATGGGACTGGAACTATGAACCTGGGCGCTGTCCCTGAGCTCTGCAGCTCAAGGCTACCACCCTACCCCTTGGCCTGGGTATTGTCCCCAAGCTCTTCAGCTCAAGGCTACCACCCTGCCCCTTGAGTCACAGAGCCACTTCTGTTTTCTGGTGATTAATTGGAAATAAGAGTGTCACAGTCTTTTAGTGCCTGGGCTGGCTTTACGCTGCTATCCTCAGATCTCAGCCTCCTGAGTAGCTAGAGTTACAGTTATGAGCCACCACATACGGCTGTTATTTCTTAAATGAATAAACATATTGTCTTTCAGTTGTAATATTTTTGTCAAATGCTTGCTTAATCAGACTGTCCACTTAATTTTCACCCAGACTGATTGATGTTGATTTTCTACTCATTGAGATCTGACCAAATTGTGTTCAAAATTTATTACCTATAAAGGTGAATTTAAACTTAAGAGCAATGGTCTTAAAAGGCATCTGGAATTAGTAAAAGACCATCTTTCTTCTGACATAGATTTGCCAGTTTTTATAGCTGTCACTAGAAGTGAGAACCATCTGTCAGAGTTGTGGTAGAGATGAAAAAAAAAATCAACGTTCAGATTTCTTATCTGTAGTAGATAAGTAAATTGTGGATTTTACAAAATAAGCTTTTATTGCCTATAAGATTATTTTTCCATGGGAAAGTGGGACCTGGTGACTATATTCTTGAACCCTGTGTTCTTTAGTCCTGGTGACTGTACAGCAGCTCTATTGTTATAGTTCTGTGGCCTGCAGCCTGTGCCAGCAGTTGGTTGTCTTCTCCTACCCTTCTTTTCCCTTGTCTTCTGCCTTTCTATCTCTTTCCTGGCATTCACCATTAGAAAAGCACCTGCCTGCTATGTCCTGCTTCCTCCAGTGGAGAACACTGGAGCCCTGGTGTGTTTGGGGGAGCCTTCCACCCAGAGCTGTGTAACTTCAGTTAATAAGAAGGTAATAACTCTGCTGAAAATGTAACTCCCAGGGCATTTGAAGATACAAGAAACAGGGCTGTCTTCCAGAAGGAAAAACAGTATAGAAACGAATCATACATGATCATAAACATAAAGTAATAGTAAGAGAACATTGGGAAAATTTTCAAAATTGAATGAATCAGTTGAAAGTTTTCCTAAAGGCAATGTCTGTACTGCCTCATGTCATTTGATTTTGATTCAAATAATAGGGGACTTATATAGTCCTAGTAAGTAATAAGCATTAATGGTTTGCTACTTGTATTTTACATTTTTAAGAGATGCACTAACATATTAACAATACATATGTAGATTCCTATCCTAAACTATTGTCATCTTGTATATTTTCTTCTGCAACTTGCTGTTTTTAATTTAATAGTATATTTTAGACATCTTTCCTTTTTACTTACAGCTCTATTGGTAAAACTTGCACAGTTTCACCGTAACATCTTTTCCTGGTTTTCATTTTGGGATATATTTTAGTAATTATGTTAGGAAATATCAATAACGTTAATGATGAGGGTTTTCTGTTGTTCATGTTCTTCATTGTTTGTTTGTTTTGGGTTCTTTATTTTTTTGCCATTCCTAGAGCTTGAACTCTCAGGATCTGCTGCTTGCTGGATTGTCTCCCCTTATTAATTCCTTAATTTACACTTTTGTTTCTTCCTTTTACTCCCGATTTGCTTTTTTGCAGAATTACTTCTTAGGCTTATGTTTTTGTTAATATGCTCTCATCTCTAATTTATAATTTCATACTTGTGAACAAATACAGATATTTTTATTACATTCAATTTAATTCAAATTTTAAGTTTATATCTTAAAGCTAACCTGTGGGTTTTTTTTTTTTTTTTTTTTTTTTTTTGCCAGTCCTGGGCTTGAGTTCAGGGCCTGAGCACTGTCTTTGGATTTTCTCAAGGGTAGACCTCTACTACTTGAGCCTCAGCACCACTTCTGGCTTTTTTTTTTTTTTTCTATGTATGTGGTACTGAGAAATCGAGCCCTGGTCTTCGTGCAGGCTAGGCAAGCACTCTACCACTAGGCCAAATTCCTGGCCCCACCTGCATTCATTTTTATATAATTTTTATTCTTATTTCCTTAGGCTCTATATTTTATTAGTTACATTCTTTTTGTTTTTGTCTTTGTGATCTTTCAAGTTAGAAAAGTATGTTGTATTTCTGTCAATTTTTTATTTGGTTTTCAAATTATTATTATTATTATTATTTTCCCAGTCCTGGGGCTTGACCTCAGGGCCTTAGTGCTGTCCCTGAGCTTCTTTTACTCAAGTCTAGTACTCTACTACGTGAGCCACAGTGCCACTTGCAGCCATTTCTGAGTAGTTTATTGGTGATAAGAGTCTCATGGACTTTCCTACCTGAGATAGCTTTGAAATAAGATCCTCTGATCTCAGCCTCCTGCGTAGCTAGGATTACAGGCATGAGCCACCAGTGCCAAGCTCTATCAAATTATATACATATATATGTAATTTGTATATATGTGTATATGTATGTATAAATTTGTGCATGCTGGTTCTAGGGCTTGAATTCAGGGCCTACATACTCTCCTTTAACTTTTTTGCTCAAGGTTGGTGCTCAATCACTTGAGCCACAGCTCTACTTCTACCTTTTGGAGATTTAAGGAGATAAGAGTCTTAGGGACTTTCCTGCCTTAGCCGGCTTTGACCCATGATGCTTAGATCTCAGCCTCCTGAGTAGCTAGTACACCATAAGCCATCAGTACCTTACACATATTGTTACCCTCCCTCCCTCCTTCCCTTCTTCCTTTCCTTTCTTCCTTTTGTGCCCAAAGAATTCATGTCTTCGTGAGGATTTATATTCTCATTATTATGAAGAATTGATTGGTTCCCCACTAAATCTTTTACCTTTAATTCTGTCTTTTGTTGCTTATTTGATGATTCTAGATCCATTTGACCATAATTTTCCACATATCTTTTCCCAGCCTTTGTTTGTTTCCTTTCATTTTGTCTGAGACAAGTATCTCACCATGTAACTCACTCAGGCTGGGCCTTCAGTTGCAGATCCCTCTACTTTAGGTCCCAGAGTGCTGGGATTACAGGCATGTACTGCCCAGTTTGACTCTCAGCCTTTTAGAACTCAAGGACTGGGTACTGTCCCTAAGTTTTTTCACTCAGGGCTAGTGCTGTATCTCTTGAACCACAGCTCTGGCTTTTTGGTGATTAACTGGAGGGGAACATCTAAGGGACATTCCTGCCCAGGATAGCTTAAACTTGATCCTCAGATCCCAACCTCCTGGAGTAGCTAGAATTACAGGAGTAAGCCACTAGTACCTGGCTTAGTTTTACTTTGGAGTTGCAAAGATATGTACCTCACAGCTGTTATACAGAGTATTGCAATATTCCTTGTGCATTTCTTCTAGGCAAATTGTTTTCATCATTTTCTTCATGAGGGAACCCACAGCTTATAGATCAATGTCTCCCGTGTTTGTTTCTGCCCTGTGCCTTCTTACTGTTTTGGTGTCTTACCAGTGTGTATTGGGCTCGATTTTGCTTACATGTTGCTACATACAAGATTAGTATTTCTTTATAACATTATGCAACATAAAGATACTTTTTTCCTTTATGTTTTGAATTTTATTGTTTGTATTTTTTCTTAGCTGTGAAGCTGAAAGCATAGCTTTAGACTGTAGAGTTCCATGTGTCACATCTGGGTACTCACCCCTGTGTGCCAATAAAAGAGATGTGCTGAAGAGCAGGAAAAGGAGATTTATTCCATAGTACACATGCTCTGGGAAGGCAGCACTTGGGCCACAGACATGCACTGTACATTACATAGACCGAGAAGTAAGGAGAGAGGTTAAGATGTATGCAAAATGTGTACACAAATAAATTCCAGTCATAGGCCTATTTGGAAGTGGTCAGGGGTGTCTGGAAGTTGTCTGAAATCGATTGTCTAAGGTCTGGTTAGGCAGGCCTTGGCACGGTAAGAGTCATTGCAGCCTGGCACAGGGTGGTGGTTCTACTGTTGCCTCCTTTTAGTCTTCCGAGATGGCCACAAAATGACTTCAGGAGAGAATGTTTTGGGGCAAAAAACTAGATACAAAATGGAAACCAGATTTGTGTAGCTTTCTGTCCTACTTTTAATTTATTTTGCCCCTTAGTAGAAGCAGCTTTTAAGAACCTGTTTTAGTTTTGCCACATCAGCTAATAATCTTTGTTCAGTTTCTACTTGAGGCAATAAGATATTAAAAATATTTAAATATGCAGATCTTCCTTATTTTTCAAAATTTGAAATGACAAGTGACTGTATGAGAGATGGCTTTAATAAATATAGAAGTTCATTTTTATATTGGTTTTCCATGCTCTTGTATGGAAAAATTATTTAAAACTTAGTGCATGAGACTGTGCTTTAGGAAGCTATTTTAGTGCTAGTCTCAAAGGACACAGTCCTATTCCTTTCCCACCCTAGTGAAATTAGGTCACTGGCTTTTGGCACACGTCCATGCTGTGAGATTTATTTGATGTTCAAGTGTGCTGTCTAGAAATAGTGATGCAGTGTCAGCAAGGCCACTTTCATTCTGTGAACATAATTTCCAGTGCTTTTGGAATTAGTGTATTCTTAACCTGTGAGTGATTTCTTGAGCTGGAGGAAACTTCTGGATATTGCTACAGTTACCCTGTTAGGTGATGTTAGATGTTTCAGGCAAGCACGTCTGTTGAAGTGGTTGGCATTTGGGGCCTCTTCTCCCCTCCATACACGCATGCAAAATAACTGTAAGTCTGTTGGAATATTACCTGTAGGTCCTATAATCAGTGCCTGTAGTTAACTACTTGTTATCATGTATCAGCTAAATGTTCAGAAAGAAATAGAGAAAATATGAATTAGTGCAAAAATTTGACTGTTTAAGGGCTGCATGGGTCTAACTCCTTGCCTTGGGAAGTGACTTGACTCTGTGTCTGTCTCCTAATCTGGGTGAGTATAGATGTGTATTTCATCAGAATATTGTGAGATTAATGGGAATAAATGCATGTTAAACACTTTTGAGAAGGTTCTAGTAGGTAATCGCCATGCATCGTTTAAGTAGTGTTAGAGTTGTTGCTTAGAGTGTTTTATAGAAGCCTTGTTTTCTCTTCGACCATCTTCCCCCTTCCCTGCCTAATGAGTTGTTTCTCCTGTGTAGTTAGGGATAATGGAAGGTAAGTTTTGGGAATAGCATAATTTTGAATATTTTAAGAGGTAAGATTTTTATATGATTGGGAAGTAGCTTACCACAGCACAGTTTGGAACTTTCGCCAACATTACAGAGTGAAGCTTAGTAATAAGGCAAGTTTATGTTTCACCTGATAAAGGACAAGGAGGTTCTTTTAAGCTTCCCAGTTTCCAGTAAAATACAGGAATTTTATATATCCACATGAAAAAAAATTTGCAAGGTATCTCACAAAAGGGAGAGCCTGACAAGGTGGAAGTGTTAGCAAGAATTTAGTATGGTAACACAGAATAAAAATAGGGATTGAACAAAAAAAAAAAGAGAGAGAGAGGAACTTCTTGTTAGAAGTTTAGGAGTAGCAGGCAAGGTAAAATAGGTGTCTCTTTTGTAGGTTTTTTTCTGCCCCTGGTCTGGGGAAAGAGGTCATCAGGTAATAGTCTGGCAACCCCTAATCAGTACAGATGATTTTGGGTGGGCAAGATGGGTGATATTTAATATAAACACTGAAATTGATCAAACCTACCCAAAACCTAGGCACACTTGGTAACTTTTAGGACTTCTTTTGCCAGACATGTCTTTTAATTCGATCTCTACTATTAGTAGGAGAGACTGCATGTCAAAGGGGAGGCCAATGGGAAAAGTCCCTTTGTGTCCTTATTCTTGTTACTTAATATTTTAAAAGGTGATTGGAAGGGACCTATTTCCTCTGGTTTTCAGCTTTTACTTCCTGGTTCTAATGTGTGAGTCTCGCACTTTTAACTGTTAATTTCAATTTCCCTGTTTCCTTATCTTGTTTGCCTCATACGAACTTGGGATTTTCTTTGTGATTTATTTTCTCTATAAACTGAAGAATTAAAAGACAGAAAAGTGTTTAAGGTGAACAGTAAGTTTATTTGAAAATGAAAGCTTGAACTCTGGGCCTGGGCACTGTCCCTTAGCTTTTCAGCTCAAGGCTACCTCTGTACCTCTTGAGCCACAATCCTACTTCCCATTTTCTAGTGATTGATTGGATCTCAGCCTCCTGAGTAGCTAGGAGCCACTGTGTACATCTTCAGCCATGTTTTATATCTGCCACTTTTTATTCCTATCTACATGTTTTCTTTTCTCTCATTTTCTTGCCATTCCCTTGTTTTTCTTCCTTGAGTTTTCTAAAGTTCACTTTTATATTATCAGTATTATTAACCTACATAATGGTTTTATTTATTTTGAATTAAGTCCTGGTCAGAAAATTAAGTTGAGGGCCAGTCTAGTTTTTATTTGATTTTTTTCCCCTTAATTTTCAGAAATTTGACTTTCTCAGTTACAGAATTTTTGGCCAATTGTAATTGATAAGCTTTACAACAAAGATTAGGACTTCAGTGGCAAATAAATATTGTAAAATATGGAAGGGTTGGAAATGTTTATTTAAGCATATAAAGAGCGTGTTATTTGGTATTGAAATAAGAACCTCAAAACATCCTGTCCTCCTGCAGTTTGCAATTACATCTCTTTGCAGGTCTGTGTTCTGGCAACGCAAGAGTTCCATGACAGAAGGGACTGGTCCTTGGTTTTGATTCCTGTATCAGCAATACCTTAGTTCATGTTCTTAAATGATAGGGTCATTGAAATAAATTAAATGGTTGTTTTCTGAAAGTTAAAAGTTAAGAGACATTACCAGAAATAATGTTTATATGTTTAGATTTTTTTTTTCTGGCTGATAGTGTGTTCTGCATGTCTGTATTTTGTTTTTGTTGTCTTTCCTGTAGTTGGCTTGTTTGTAAGTAGGCAATGGTTTCCCTGTCCTTCAGTGACAAAAAGATTCAGATTCTGAGGAACTTGCAGCAACTGTTCCCCTACTGTGAGTAACACAGACCTTGAGAAGCCCTTATTTGTGTGCCTTATTTGGTGCTGGCCAAAAAAGGAAAGAACAGATTGTTTTTAAGGAGCAGATTGTCTTTTTAAACTTCAAATATCCCTGGCCGTCACTTTTGTACTTCTGAGAAGAGAACTTTTGTACTTCTGAGAAGAGAAAAAAGAAGATAAATGAATAATCAGGAGTTATTTGTGTATTGTGGCTGCTGAAATTTAAAGGAGCAAATTAAAAAGGGGCACAAAGAATTCGTTTAAAGATTCAGAAACCTTTTATTATATGCAAACAACTGAATTTTCATGACTCAGAGCCACCCCCACTCTCAGTGCCCATTCCTTAAATATCTATAATTATTTTTTGCTGATTGGCCTCATAAATGTACACATATGCACATTAATTTTGATACCTTAGTAAACCTATTTCAGTTATGACCTTTATTTTATATGACCTTATGGAAGTGTAACATTTCTAATGCCAGTTGGTGTTGAAAAAATCTGTTTAAGTGAAATGTAACATACTAATTTTTCACCTATTCTCACCTATCATGCTCATTAATAGCCAGTCAACTAATACTTTCACAAGAGCCAGTTACAGAGCACAGTCCTTTCTCATGGAGTCTTTGATAGAGAGCTGTGTGACAACTACTAGGAAGTGGAGAAAGGAAGGGGTAACATTGTCCAAAAAGAAATGTAACTCATTTTTTTTTAACCTGACTTAAGGAATAGTAACCACTCTGTGTATCACCTTTATAATAATAATTTCAAGAATGCTGAAAGTGAAAAGAAACACTAAGAACTTTCCTATTGATGTTTGTGTCAAGTGAAGGGTGTAGTAAAGAAACACCAAAAACAAAGTTTGTGGCCATTGGCTCTGCCTCCTTTTTAAGGCTCTGGGCTCAGTATAGTGTTGGGTGGCTGCTGGCTGAGTTTCCATTGCTTTATCCCTGTTGAGGACAGCTGCTCTTAGGGCAGCACCTGTATTACACAGCAAGGTTCTTAGGAATCATTTGGGGCTCCAATCTTTGATCATAGGGTCTTGGTTGCTGCCTGTGTTTGTTTCTTTTTTTTTTTTAAATCATTCCTCTTAGTTTATAGCCCCCCTTCACCCCCCAAAGAAAACCTCTCAGAAATTTCCTTTTCTATATAAATCATGCAGAGTCTATTCCCATTGTGAGTATTACTAAGGGCTAGAGGCTTTTGACTGATGCAGCTATTGATTCTTCTGTCATCTTCAGGCCAAATCTGTGATTATATTGATGCCAGTGTCACCTACTCAGAATGTTTCTGACTTTTAAGTGTTTTGTGCTGATTTTCCAGTGCAGCAGTCTGTGAGGTGCATGTCTACTGAATATTTTGAGTACCAGTTTTGTACCAGACCCTCCTAGTAGTTAGAAATATAGCAGTAAACAAAGGAGACATAGGAAGGAAGGAACAAGTCTGTCCCAGAGGCTTTTGGACCCCCTTCCCCCCAGTGACTTCCTTTAGTGGTTTGTGCTAGACTCTTGACTGGGCAAGCAGAAGCATCATTTAAGACATCAGCTATCCTGAGGAACATGGGAGCTGCGTGGATTAATTCCAGCAAGTGTAGGTGTAATGAAATTAAATATGTAATTGCCTTAGAATGGAGCTTTAAAGGTCCATGTGGATATGAGAATTAACATTGTAAATACTTTACTATAAAAATTGAAGCACATGCTGTATTAAATTGGGACCATATGCTACTTAGCCTAATGTCTATTTTAGCTGTTGCACTACACAAAGAATGTGTAGGAGCACTAGGTTTTCAAATAGCATAATCTCCAGGGAGAGCTGCTGTTGTGCTTCCTTATTTAACACACGAAAGCACTGACATCTGATCCAGACTAATACTCATGTCATGTTTGTAGGCAAGTCTAGGACTTGTGGAAAGTTAGAGGCTTGAGGGAGATTCTGTGCTTTGCTATGGAGGAACCATTGGAATGTTGTATGCATGTATATGTTGGTCGTGCCTTCTTTCTTCACCCATACTAAATACCTTATAACTGAATATTTATTTTTGTCAATGTGATATTAAAGAAAAGCAGAAGCAATCTTAATATCTTGTTGATTACATTCCAGGAAAAAAATAAAAGAAATGACAGAACATTAAGCCTGAACACCATTTGCTATAATTACCCCGTGTATAACTGTTAGCTGTCAAGCTTTGATTGAAACTTACTGAAGGTTGACACCAGCTGCATGCATTAATTGTCTCTGTAAGCAAATGCACATACTGCATTCACCAGTTGGAAGCATATTCTTTTCCATATAATTTATTATAAAGACTTTCTGATTGAGCTAGAATGAATGCTGTGTAAGTTCAAATTTATCTTTTGCCCCAGTTTTAGCAAACAAGTTCCTTTAGCTAAGTTTTATGTTTCTCTGTAAAAGCAGTATTTCCAAATTTTGTAATAATTGATCACTTGGGGTAGGGGAGATTACAAGTATTATTTTTAAATTTTCTGTTTTTTTTTTTCTTTTTGGTGATAGAGGAGTTTGAACTCAGGACCTTCTATTTATTAGGCAGACTTTGTATCATGTAAGCCTACCCTCCCACCCTCTTTTTGTTTTTCTTTAGTTATTATTTTTTGAATAGGATCTCAGCTCCCAATCTTCCCATCTATTCCAAGAAAATTGGAGCCTCCTTTATGGAAAAATTAATATTTAACTCTTTCCAGATTCCAGATAATTCATTTGGATTTTTAGTAAGATTCTCTTTATTATATTTGAACTTTATTTTCATTTAGCTACCAGTTGGATTTCTCTGTAATTAATATTTAATCTTTACAAGGTAAGTCTTTTGAATGGCACCAAGGCATAGTTGTTATTGTCTGAATCAAAGTGGTGAAAACCAGTGTGGGGGTTTATTTGAATTGTGCAGTATATTTTGGTAGGTGAATCATTGCATTGTTTGACTTGATTGGTAGTGCGTGAGGCACAAAGCATTCTCTACCAGTCTTTAAAATAGAATCCTTATTTGTATTGATTACAATCTAAATTTGAGCAGCAAAGATTAGGAAAAATTAAGCATGGTCAACAGAAAACAGGAATTTAAAAACTCAGCTTGAAGCAAATACAGAAGATATCACCCATCAGTTTTTCTTAAGATTAAGGGACTCAGTGCCCATGGCTCACACCTGTAATCCTAGCTACTCAGGAGGCTGAGATCTGCGGATCACAGTTCAAAGCCAGCCTGGATACTAAAGGCTGTGACACTCTTATCTCCAGTTAATCACCAGAAAACCAGAAGTAGCACTATGGCTCAAGTGGTAGAATGGTAGCCTTGAGCTGAAGAGCTCAAGGAGAGTGCCCAGGCCCAAGTTCAAGCCCCATGAAGGACAAAAAAAAAAGAAAGAAAAAGAAAAGATTAAGGGACCAAAGTCATTTTAGGGGAAAATAAGGCAGGAGAGAATAGGAAAAATGTGGCCTGTGAAATGGCATCCAGGAAATCAGAAACAGATAAGGTATTGAGAAGCACTATCTTTTTTGGTCCAGAAATTCTTACTCTGCGATCGAAGTCAAGGACCCTGAATGGGGAGTCGCTACTTTTAAAGGGAAACTTCACAAAGTGAACAAAGGTTTTAGGTGGAGGCCAGTGGAAGATTCTTATTCCTGTTCCACACCACAGGGAACATCTACTTGGAGTTTAAATTTATCTAAATACTTATACCAAAAGCTAGTTCAGTATCTCTCAGGTCTGAGAATCTGTAGTAGACATTTACAACGTGATGACAGCCCAGCATTTCTCTCCTTTCCTAAAAACGCTTGTGGCCATGAGCAGAGCACACGACCTGTTCACACTGGGCAAGAGCATCCACAGCTGCTCTGCCTCCGCCATCTTGGTAATGGGACCTTGTGTTCCTCCTTGTGGCCCTTGCAGTGGTGGCTGGAGGAGGCATCAGCAACAACAGAGGCCTCCACACGCTTGCTCACTCCTTCCTCTAGACAGGGCCGCTTGATCCTCCTCTGGACTCCTGGTCTCCACCTGCTGTCCTTCAACACCTCTCCTTGGTGTTCTCTTTGAGAGCCTCCTAAAATTCCCAGCTCCTCGCATCTTCGCTTCTCCAAGTCCCCTTCGTCGTATAGTAACTAGAGCGGGTTTTAATTGGTGCAGCCTTCCCAAGAACTTGGTCTTAAGCTGTGATTGGCCACTACTTGCTTGTGTGCTTTATTAAGGAGTAAGTTAACTAAAGCAGTACTTAACCCTGACTTTTTTGTTGTTGTTGTTTTATAACAATAAGCAAAATAAGTGCTTTTCTCTTTTGTACTTTGACGGTGGTAGTGTTAGGGGTAGAGGTATGGGAAGACTAGGTGTTAAGAACTTGAAACTCATTCATTCAGAATAAAACGCTGTCTGATCACTGAAAGCATTTAGGGTTTTTTCCTCTTATTTTTTTTTCTTTTGGCAGTTTGTGTGATAATATTTAAGTATAAATAAAATGTGCACACGAGCTATTTGTTTTCTTAACTGTGAAGCCTGCCATGGGGATTCGAGAGTCTGAGGTCCAGCTAGGCTGCTCTTTGCATGAAGGCTGCCGTTCCTGTCAGCGCAGTAAGATTCTTCACACATCCGAAGCCCTTCCGCCTCCCCTCCCAGCCCTCCACCCTGGCCTTGTGTTCTACGAACTTCTGGAAGTCACTGGGCAGCATTTTCCTTTTGTTTTCTTGTTGCTCATCGCCACAGTTGAGTATTAAGATCTGGACCTTAACTTTTCTTCCTTTCCTGTTGTCCAGACCTCGGGGTTTCTGCTTGTTATACTTAATCTTCACATGTGGTTCTGATTGGTACTTGGGCTTCCTGGTCCTCTTTCTGGTCATCTTGGGCTTCACCAATGGCCTCTTCTGTAGGCAGCATCAAAAAAAGGTGGGGGATAAAGGCATTTGTTTCTTATTGAAACTAAGATATTCTGGGATAATTAGGTATTGAAAAGAAATTAAACATTTCTTTTTCAGTCTGAGTATGAACTAATGAAATGGAAACTGTGAGCATTTATATTTAGATCTGTCACTTCATAGTGTTTGTTTTAGATCGCTGTCTGTCTCTATCACTTCTTTTCACCTTGGGCATCTCAACAACCTCCAATCCATCTTTTATGAGAGCATTCATGAAGAATGCTTTCTTGAATATTTAGGAAATGTTAATTATTGAACCATTGCACTCTGGTAGGATAAACTGTGGCACAGGAGTAGTCACAGCAGCAGTTTTTTTTTTTAATGCTTGTCTGTTAAATATATTATGCATCATGTCCTTGAATATATTTAAATTTGTTGCAATTGAATATGTATGGATTTATTTCCAAAGAAAACATTGAAGTAGTTGTAACTGATACATTACCACTAAAACTAAAAGAATTTGAGTTTGAAGACACTGCTCTGCGGTATCATCTGTGTGTGTGTGTGTGTGTGTGTGTGTGTGTGTGTGTGTGTGTATGTGTGTGTGTGTGTGTGTTCTGTGCACACTCGCACCATTTGCAAATGCTTTAGATTCTGTGTCCTGAACTTTGGGATGAGTAATGTTGAGATAAAGTTATAATGAACACATGTAGAAACTGTTTCATTGGCTGAGGATGCCATGGGATAATACTAAAATTTGAGTCCAACACAGGAAGATGAATTAATTTTTTCAATTGTAAAATAAAATAGGCTCTCTAGGTGAAGAGATTTCAAAAATTATTTGTTTTTTGATGATACTGTATATTTAGGAACTTGTGTTTATGAGACACTATCACTTAAGCCCAAGCAATAAAGTGTGAAGAGACTTTTTATGGTAAGTAATACATTTCATTTAGAATGTGGTATGTTCTGGTTATTGACCCTTGAGAGGAGGTTGACAGCATGGATTTTCAGTTTAATTGTCATTTTACTTTCCTTGACGCATTCTTATAGTCACCTGGAGTTAATGTTTGAAGATCAGAACAGCACGTAGCTAAAGTTGGCATTTAATGGGGCAGGTGTGTGAGTTGCAGAGTAAGCCTCCGGAGTAGGTCTTCTGGGCAGGATGGAGGGGCTAGAACCAACAAATTCACATTGTCTTTCTTTCAAGAAGAGAAGGGAAGTGGACAGAGCAGGGAAAATAAGAGAACAGGAAGTGGAAGTGAACTCCCTTCATCCCTCTCTGTGCTTTCTGACAGAAAACCAGGACTAGAGCTGTGCTAGGTATGATACATATGTTCCTTTAAACCACTAAGAAAAAGAATGGGACATTGCATCGGATTATTCTTCCACTTACAGCCACTACCTAAAGAGAATGCCATGCATTCCCTGTGATAGCTGAGTCTACTTTCTAGTCGTGGGGCCAAAGGAGTCAGAAAATGCAGAAAACTGAAAACAGATCTGAAAAACTTCTTTAATCTACTCTAGTCATTAAACTGGAGTGTGATACTCTACTATGAAAATGGAACAAGTAAACAGTCCTACATGGATTAAGGATTTAGAGATAAGGAGATCTGAGTTTAAGCTATATATGAATGTGGCAAATTATCAATTTATAAATTATGGCAGGGTACTTAGTTCTCTTAGTGTTTTATCTGTAAAATGAAAACGATATTAGCTACTTTATGAAATTATCTTAAGGCTTATAATATTTGCTGCCCTTTGGGGTAGTTGGGAGCAGTAATAGGGATTGAACTCAGGGCCTTGGAAGGTGCTTTACCTGTCCTGCTTCTAGCCTCTTGGTTATTTTCAAGATAGTGTCTTGTGATATTGCTCCTGCCAGCCCTAATTTCTATCCTCTTTCTTGTGCTTTCCCCTGCCACTAGGGAAGCCAGGCTGACACCACTACCCCTAGCCATAGCCATTATGCTTCCTCCATAGCTGGGATAACAAGTGAGTCACTTCACCCAGCTTACATTCATTGAAGAGGAGTCCTGTAAGCTTTTTTACCCAGGATGCCCAAGAACCACTGTCTCCAAATCTCTGCCTCCTAAGTAGCTATGATTATAGTATAAACCACCCTGCCTGGCACATTTGCTACCTTTTAAAACCTCTTTCTACTCTGCAAAGGACTATGTGCATGTGCGTTGTGCTTTGGAGCTTTATATTTATGGCTGGCACCTTTCTAGTGCTCCCAGTTCTAGGTGTGAGTGATAGTTCTTTTACTGGCCTCAACAGGCACTCTCTTAGCTGCTAGCTGCACTGAAAGTTAAGAGACCTAGATTATGGTGTTGGAGATGGAGCTTTCCTCCTGGTTAGATTTGTACTTCTCACACTTTCTAGCCAAGTGCACCCAAAAGGAAACACACATAAAATACGCAAACCACCATGTTCATTGTCTCTAAAATCATGTCTTCTTTTATAATTTTATAAAATTTTACTTTACTAGGTTAAGGAGGGAGGGAAAGCACAGTGCCTGCTCTGTTAATTGTGGCACTTATATCCTGATCTTTAATATGAAGAGGTTTTCTATTTGAAATTAAATGCGATATTATGTGAATAGAACTTGAGGACAAGCAGTTGCTCATTAAATTTTAGCTATTATGAAAGAATGGGGTGGCTGTTAATTTGCTCTCATGCTATTTCAACCTAGCAAGAGAGTCCAGTGCCATGTTTGTGGAAGTAGTGCTGTCTGATGAATCTGTCTAAAGGGGAGAGAGGTCTGAATGATCTTGTAATCTTTAGGCAACCTCTTTGTGATGAGGAATTTAACACTATATTGAAACATTTCTATTAGAAAATAAATTTGACTCTGAGGTGGCTCTGAGCTTTACCGTGTAAACATATCTCATAAATTTAATGTTGGCAAATAATGAGTATATAAACCATATTTTAAAGATACTACATGTCTTCATGACATTTGCAGTCATCTTACCTAAGCACTTTGTTGAACAGTATGAACTGAGTAAACTGTTATTTCATCCAATTATTACATCACTTGAGCTTTTTGGCATTTCTTTTTCTCCTATCCTTGAGTTACCAAGTGATCCAGTAATTTTCCTAGTCACTTTTGGTTATTAGACAGAGAAAAGTACTCTCCCATTTTTCCCAGTTTAAAACTTGACTCATGTCTAATTCAAGAGTGTAATCTTACTTTATTTCTAGCCATGCTGTATTAACAAAGACCAGGTTTGCCTTCCAACCTAAAATAGCTGACAACACTGGCAAATATATGAGACAACTATTTTAAACATTGGATTCCAGGTCTCTACTCTTGAGAGAAAAGACTCAAGGGTAAAATCACTGTGTCTCTCTATGTGTAGCCATTTTCTAAATTAGAACACAGGAAAGAATCATCCCAGCAGTCTGTGAGCATCACTGAGGAGTTTGACTAAATAAGTGAGTTATAATGTAAGAGAAGAAGTAAATGCATAGAAGACCATTGCAGACTTTTTAATCGAAGTTATCTTTCACTTGTTTGAATCTTAAGACGTGAACATCAGAACCAGACAAAGAACAGTTAGGAAACTATACAAAGAGTTCTCAAAATTCACAGAAATTCAGAATAGCTGATTAAAGAAGACGTAGAACACTTTGAATTAAGTAGAAACCCAGAAGTATTATGTTTTAAGAGGGCTGGCTATATTATTCTTAAAACATTTTGCCTCTAGAGCTGTCCTAACAAAGCTTAAGAACAAACTTTAAGACTCTCTTTGCTCACTAAGAAATTTTAACTGCCTACCTGAATGGAATAAGCTAGCACATAGCAAAAATCACATAATGTCTAAAAAACTTAGACTTATGGTGACCCATGAGAAGAAATGGTCTATAGAAAGGGATGATGGAATTTGCAGAAAAGAGCCTCAAAACGGCTGTCATACTTGTACTCAAGCATTTAAAAAGATAAAGGCAAACCTAGTAAAAGAACTACTTGTTAAAAGAACTACTTGAAATATCCAGCACTAAGGTATTTAATCTCTGAAATGAAAATTTTCTGGATGGAAATAACAGCAATAGAAGCTACAGAAGAAAAGCCTAGTGAATTTAAAAGTACAGAAATAGAAACCTGCTAAATGAGAGCACATAAAGAAAAATTCCTTTAAAAAGCAATGAAAGTGACTTAAAGACCTACAAGGTACAGTGTCAAGTGATCTGACATACAAGTTAGAATTACAGTGCTAGCAGAGAAGGTGGGGGAGAAAAAAGCCATGTCCAGTGTTTTTCCATAATTGGTGAAAACTAAAGTCTTAGCTCCTTAAGACTGCTGTTCAGTGCATTGAGTGTACTGTCCTGGGAATTCTACTTTATATCATTTGCTGTCAGCTTTATTCTCTCACAAAACCCCAGTTGAGAAAGGCAATTGGAGATCAAGTACTAAAAGCTTAAAGGAACATCACTAAGAGGAAAGTAGTAAAGACAAAATGGAGTACTAGAAGTGTTCAGGCTGAGGAAGAAAAGAACAATTAACAAAGGATAAGATGATAAAAGTGGGGAAACGTCAAGATGGAAATCATATTAAATGTGAATTTTCTCAGTAGTGCAGTGAGAAGTAAAAGATGTTTGTAAGAGCTGTTTTAATGATAAAGACGTAATATAGGCTATTGCTGAACAGATGGAAGAAGATGGGCCATTGGTAATAAAACCAAAGAAAATTTGAATAGATATGTTAATCACAGACAAACTGGATTTCAGAACAAGGAGTATTACCAAAGATAAACAGAGACATTTTATAACAACAGTGTATTTGTCAGAGACCCAATAATCTAGTATGTGCATGCAACTTTGATAAAAGAACTTCAAAATATGTGAAATGAAAAAAATGTAGAATTTTTAAAAAGAGAAGAAACCTAGAGATTCCCTCCTTGAACACTTGTTTGTTAAACTTGTCATTTAAAATATGCTGTTAAAATCAACGTTAATAAATTCTCTAATAAAAAAAACTATTTGAAATTAAAAAAAAAGAGAAGAAACCTATTTTAGTTTGAAATTTTATAACTGAGAAAGAAAAATCAGTGAAAATATAGGGCTAGAGTTGCAGCTTAATTGTCGAGTTCTTGCCTAGAGAGCATAAAGTCCTGGGTTCCATGCCCAGCATTTCTAGAAAGGTTCATGCATAGAAAACTTGAACTGTATTACTTTGCTTGTTTGGCATTTTCATAGCATTCTATGTGACCACCAGAGTTTACATTCTTTTCAGATTGCATGGAATATTCATCAAAACAACATTTATCTCAGTGAGCCATCTCCAACTTAAATAATTAAAATAATACAGAATATATTCTTTAACTTCAGCCAAATTAAATTATAATTCAACAACAGGATTAAAAATATGACAAATCTTCAGATACTTGGAAATTCAAAGAAAATACCTTTTCTAAAGTATCTCAGAGTCAAAGAAACCAAATTTTAAGATAAATTGGAAAAAGCATTTAAATTTGATAAAAATTGAAACTTGTTTTGAATACAGCTAAAGCCACCTTGGAAGGGTGATTATGACTTTATAACTTTAAATACTTATGGTAGGAAAAATGAAAGGTATTGTTGGTACAAGTTCTAAATTATTTCCACCTTAAAAACACTAATTAGTAAACTATGTAAAAATGGTAAAAAGAAATCAGTAAAACTTTAGCTCATTTTTTATTGAAAATGGAAAAAAGAAAATACGAGCTAGCTGAGTTGTTGGAGGAATGAGACAGCGCAAGTAGCCAATGTTGAGACTGGAAGAAAGGCCATCACTACAGATCCTACAGGCACTGAGGGTAGTGCCAGGAGAAATTCCCCGGCTTTCTGGACACACAGTTACTGAAACTGACATGGGAAACAGAAAATCTGAACACCTGTGTATCCTGAATTGTAAGTTAAAATTTCTCACAAAACTAGGGGCTAGGTGGACATGGCTTAAGTGATAGAGAGGAGTACTTGCTGTTTACAATTGCAAGGCCATGAGTTCAAACTCCATTATTATCCTTGCACATCTCTGCCCCCATATAAAACAAAAACAACCCTTTGGGTCCAGAAGATTTGCTAGTGTATTCTATAAATTATATAAGGTAAAAATATCACCAATTTTACTCAGACTCTTAAAAAAAATAATGTATCGAATACTTTCCAGTTCATCATGAGGCTAGCATTGTCTTCTTAACAAAAGCAAAAAAAAAAAGATTTTAAGGAGAGAAATATGTTTACCACTTTTACAAAGATAGTTATAACAAAGTTTCACAAAGATAGAGTTCTTTAGCACATCAACTCTTAACACATAAAAAATACTTTAAAAGATATAATGGCATTTATCTCATTTATAAATCAATACAATGACCATATTTATAAAAAAAAGGAAACTTTTTGATAATCTCAATACTTGCAGGAAACGGATTTGACAGAATTCAATGTTGATTTGTGATTAAAAGAAAAACTTTCATGAATTGGAAACAAGGACACTTTTTCAACATTAACAAAGAGGCCCTGAATGAGGTACCTGTGGCTCACATATATTTATTTAATGATGAACAACTAAGGCTTCCCTTTTAAAAATGCTTCCCTTTTAAAAGCCAGAGATGCCCACTTTAATTTTCTGTGCATTGTGGTAGTGTAGTGTGGGTCTAGCTAATGCATACTGGAGCCCTGCGGGGAGAGGCCTTTGCTGGTAGCTGTCTTTAGAGTCCTCAGATTCTTCAGCCTCAGTTGGAATCAAGCTCTGTTCCTCTGGGAGGAAGGATTTCAGAATCATTTGGACCATGGTTTAAGCAATAAAGATCATTTTAGAACAAATTTCATAAAATATTACTTCATGCCACTAAATAAACAATAAGCTTAATTGATGCATTCTCAGTAGATATATATTTGTTTTACAGTTTAATTTAAGCTTTACTAACTGCTTTAATAGACTAGCCAAAAGCAATTTCAAATACTCTTCTATTTTTCAAATGATCAATCTTTGGTTTTTCTAAGATAAAATGACAATGAAATAGAATGTATAGCAGTATTTAAATTTGCTCGTATTTAATTTCTGCAAAATGAGAGATAAAATGGCAGAGCTTAGAACTCTTTAATTGTCCACTTGTAAAATAGACCTAAATAATTCACAGTGCATTTATTTATGATCGATTAGCTTGATTTTCAAAGTGAAAAAAAATGACACTGTTCAGGTTAATTCGCATTGTAACATTATACTTGGCTTTAAATGATAAAAGGCATTTCCAAATGATTACTGAACTTCAGCTTAGTGCTTGGTAGTTTAAAATAGGAATCTTACTTTATAGCTCCTAAGTTATAGAAGAACATTATAAATAATTTTTAAATGTTTATATGTTCATTCATAGGTGTATAATTATTCAAAATTGTTTCTTAAGACACTCATGGAAATATCCTCTGAAATGTTTTTTTCTCAGATCTATCTCAACTTGTACATGTGACTATGTTTATCTTCATCTTAACCTTTGCTGTAAGGTTTGGTGTTTTATTATAAGCAGTTATGCAAAGCTTTTTCTTTAAAACAAATGATGCTTTTTTATACTGTTATCATCACTCAGATTCCATGTGGTGGGCAGCAAACTAAAAGCTAGTAGAGCAAGAGGAATTACTCCGTATCATTCTGTTTTGTGATGATGTCACTCCATTTCGTGGTGACATCACTCCATTTTAGGGTAACATCAAAGAAAAGTGTAAACTTAAAACTTGTGGGTAATAGTTTGGTTTCTTGCTTTTCTTTCTTCTTTTTAAAGTGCTGGAGCTTGAACCCAGGGCTTTGGACATATAAGACAAGTGTTCTACTGAGCTGTACCCCCAGCTTGACATTATTTTCTATTCCAGTTGACTTTGGGTTTGGACTAGGTATTAGATCATAGGGTAAGAATTGCTCTGTTGTCTTTGACTTCCCCAGAGGCTTGAACGGTACATAGAACCTTTTCCAAGAGAACATATAAGGATATTTCACCCTAGATACACAGATTATACCATTCTACCATTTAGGAGTTTCATTACATTAGAGATACTCTGACAAATAGTTATCACAGAGTGAACATACTTCTTTTATGGTACATTAAATGGTTAGCCAATTAAATGGTTTTTGTATTACTTGAGGGGATATTGATCAGTTTATTTAAAACTTGTTTCTTTACGTTTAAAATTCATTTTTTAAAGTTTTTAAAATGGTATGAAGATGACATCAGAGGGGTTTCAGTTTTATGAGTCAACTAAGGAGTATATTTCATTTTATACAGTATTATCTCTTCCCCCCCCAGGTTTTTTGTTTCTACTATCTGAGCTTTTGTAGTATACATCTTGTAATTTGACTTTCAGCTTCCATCCTCTCCTCAGTACATTTATATTCATGTAACTGCCAGATTATTTTACTCCAAAACCTTCAGTGACTTGTATCACAATTTTTTTTTAACCCTAAATCTAGGAAACTAGGCAGTCAACACATATGGAGATTTGAGCACACATAGGAAACCTTTCTGATCTGATTTCTGGAATCGGCCTGTGCACTTAAGGAGTTACATTTACTTTGTTAACATTCATCTGTTAATTTCATTATGGATTAATCTTTATGCAGAAAGGACATTGGCTTTATTTCTATTTTAATTAGTCAGAAATGTAATTATTTGGGGCCAGGAGTTTGGCCTAGTGGTTAAAGTGCTTGCCTAGCATGCATGAAGACCTGGGTTCGATTCCTTGGTACCACATACATAGAAAAAAAGAAAGCCGGAAGTGGTGCTGAGGCTCAAGTGGTAGAGCTCTAACCTTGAGAAAGCCCAAGGACAGTGCTCAGGCCCTGAGCTCAAGCCCAGGACTGGCAAAAAAAAAAAAAAAAAAGAAATGTAATTATTTTCACCCTTTACTTAGCGTCCTTGCTTGACTTCTTACGTTAATTTCTGCCAACACATTGGTACTTTGTCTCTTTGAGCTATACCACATTTCATACCACTGAAATATGAGCTGTATGCAGATTAATTACTTTCCTTAATATTTTTCTTCAGAAGCAGAGATTATGCACTGTGTGATTATTGTTTACTCCAGCGGGGTGGAGGGGTTTAAGTACAGATTCCCAAGGAGCTGCTCAAGGGGAGCAGCAGCCAGCCTCCGGTTTCAGCTTGCAAACTTGTGCTGGCTGTGGGCTCCTCCAGTCTTGAGATCACACAAAGACCACATGTCCATGAAAGCCAGTTCCTTACTACACGAGAGCAGTCTGGTCCATGTAAGCAGGGATACTGGTTCGGAGTACGGAGGCTTACTATGATAAGCGTGGCCCTAAGAAATTTAAGTGCATCTCTTTTTGAGTTTTTTTTTTATTGTACTTCATCATTTATTTCTTTGTTTTAAGTAGAATTTTTTTGTTGTTGTTTTGTTTTTGTTTTTGCCAGTCCTGGTGCTTGAACTCAGGGCCTGGCCACTGTCCTTGAGCTTTCTCAAGACTACTGCTCTACAATTTAGCTGCACAACCTCTTCAAGCTTTTTCTGTATATGTACCAAGGAATCAAACCCAAGGCTTTGTGCACGTTGGGCAAGCACTCTACCACTAGGCCACACTTGTGGCCCCCAGTGGAGTTCTAAGAAACATGTTTCTATACTTTTCATGGTACAAAAACAATACTATTTACAGACATAGTTTTTATGGTACAGGTTAAGACTTACCAATAAATACAGGTAACTGAAATCAGAATATCTAATGTATTTGCAGAGCTCTAATTGCTTATTCCATATTATACCATGTAGAAAGCCCAAATCTGTGTACCTTATTAAACAGAGTGATAACTTACAAATTAACTTTGCCAAATTTTCCGTGTCTAAGAAGCAATTTATCATATATTAGTCTGCAGCATAACCATTTATTAAGTACTAGCTTGCTTTTCATTCTGAATTTCTGCAAGATTGTTGTAGAATCTTTCTATAATTTTAATCATTTTAAGTAACCAAATGGCTTTGTTTTAGGAATTCTATAATTAATTATTTTCCAAATAATAATGGGCTCCAGTATACATTTTTAAATTAGAAATCATATATTAACTTTTTTTTTTTGCCAGTCCTGGGGCTTGAACTCAGAGCCTGAACACTGTCCTTTGGGCTTTCTCAAGGCTAGCACTTTATCACTTGAGCTACAGCACCACTTTCAAGCTATGTATGTGGTACTAAGGAATTGAACCTGGGTCTTATTCTACCACTAGTCCAAACTCCCGGCCTCATATATTAACTTTTAAGGAAGAGATTAAATTCATAAAAAGCAAGAAACAATAGTAGTGACTGTTGCAGGAACAGCAAGTTTGCCTACTCTAATTAAATATGTCACTGTACCATTTTGTACAGAGTAAGAATTCCAGTAGTAATAATGTGGGAATTAAGATTGCCTTGACACCATCATATTAAAAGGCCAGTGTTGATAGCTTCATTTCTTTACCTTTTTTATGATACCTTTATTCTGATTTGGCCAACCATGTTATAGCCACAACCAGTGATATCTTACCTTGAGTAATGTTATTCTTCACAGGTTCATCTGCCTTTTCTCTCCATTGTCTGACTCTCTTGTTGTCCAAGTGCTCATGTCTCTCTAAAAACTGGCCTATTTGCATATAAGCTATACAAATCCTACCTCATACTCGATGACATCCAGGTTACTTATTAAGACAATGTAATTACAATAGTTGTTATCCTGTATTGTTAGGAAATACATCTATAGGTTCCATAGAGGCACAGCTGTTTTTCATTCTGTTTGATGGAATCCATCCTGCAGATGTGAAGGACCAACTGTATGTAATCTCAGCAGTGTGAGTCTTTCTTTGCTTGATCAGTATATGAAGTACCCAAAAAGTTGCTGAATGGGAGCTGTGAGGCCTGCAGTGTTATCAGAGAATCACAGAAGTAGATCGAAAGCTCCCTCTGTCCTAGCATGCACTCCACATTTGGCTCCCTTTTCCTTTTTTCTTTTACAGGCTCTTTGGGAGCTTATATCAGTGGAAACCACAGCTTCTGGCTTTTGTAATGAATACTTGATCAGCTCTGATTGACTTGTATTTACCATTCTCCAGTGGCTCCTCTCAGAAACCCAGCTCCTTTGTAAGTAGTACAGACCCCACCTGAATGCACCTCATGCTCACGTTGAGAAAACACACAGCAGGGGTGTCCATTTCATATGGGTGGCCTCTGCAGTGTAGAGGGACCTCTGAGAGGAAGCAAAGCTTCCTTATTGGAAGAATGGCTTTGATAGAAGAGACGAGATTTCATTTTCATGTTTTGGTGAGAGCCCAGCATTTGAACTATGGCACTGTACCCCACCATTGGGGAGCCCTTACTGTCATTCAGAGCACTGCTGACAGGCCAGGAGAAAGCATGGGTGATATGGAATAGTCACAGCACTGTCCTTTTGTCTTCTTACTCAGAGATGATGAAACTAAGGGGAATAAAATTGATGCCATCCCTGTGTTAACACTATAGCTCCAAGCCAAGACTCCCAGGACAGTGCCCTTTCTGATTGCCCAGTAGACTTGGTGGTGGTCCTCACCCTCATAAACAAAAATACAGAGGCTATTTGAGCTTTAGGTATTAATGTATCTCTGTATTGCCTATTTTATATTACTGTTAGGCAAAAATCTGAACATACAGATTTTGTGTAATCAACTGAAAAGACAACCACAAGAGTGAGGCTGCAGGAAGCAGGCCTTGATAGGATACTTCTTGACATACTGTCTTATAGTTCTGTCACAGGGCCACCAAGGCTTCTTCAGCCCTCCAGCTCATATTCAGAAGTAGTTCTCTCTTCTCCTCATCACTTGCATGGAGACTCCACTATAAACACAGAGACTTGCCACATTGTTGACCATGAGAAGAAAATGCTGTTACATGAACCTACTCACAAATCCATGTACATAAGTACATTTGAATATGTAGCAATGAGGGCAAAACCCAATGTTCTGTAAATCAGAAGCAAGCAAAGGACACAGCTTACCCATTTAGAGGTTCGGATCCCTACCCAGAGCCCACATGCCCCACGTTCCACAGGCTTTGTTCTTATGGTACCTACTAGGCTGTGTGCCTGCTGTTGGCTCAACATTGTTAGAAGTAGATTTTTCTTTTCCTTTTCTTTTATTTCTAATAAGTGTGGGCATTGTTAGAGAGAAATTCTCATGCTTTGAAACACGTTGTATTTTACAGACAAAAATAATAGCATTTAAAAATAAACCCCAGTACAAAAGCATATCATTGGGAGAAGAAATAGTCTTTACCATTGTCCATATGCAAAAGAATAAACTTCAATCCATATCTTTCATCGTATATAATAATGAACAAAGTGAAGAATTAAACCAGGAAGCCTAAGAATAGAAACTCTCATAACAGAGGTCAGGAGAAAAGTATCTTTCTGCTCTTGAGTTAGAAAGTGAGATGCCTTGAGGGCAGGGACCAGAAGGGGAAAGCAGGAGAGAACAAAGGAAGAGATGACAATGACCAAGCAGCATTGTACTCCTAACCTTATAGAATTAGCATTGCAGACTTACAGGACTACAACTCCTTTCTCTAAGTAGTAGCATCAGTAGTAATAAAGAAAAGAAAGTAAGATATATAATCTGTACCAAAAGCATGATCCATGTGGGAAAAAACTGGAAACATAGTTGGCACTTTGTATCCACATCCACACATTCAACCCGATTGCCACTCTCAGACAAACTATATGAAAAATAGTTACACTTGTCTGAATATCAATAGACATCCTTTTATTTTTAAACTTTTTTTTGCCAGTCCTGGGGCTTGAACTTGGGGCCTGGACACTGTTATTGAGCTTTCTCAAGGCTAGCGCTCTACTACTTGTGCCACAGCACCATTTCCGGCTTTCTCTCAGCCTACACATCTTTCTTACCATTGTTGTGTAAATGTTACAGTATAGCATCTGTTTATACAGCATTGATGTCACATTACTTATAAGCAATCTAAAGATGATTTGTACGTATTCACTAGGATGTGCATAGGCTTTATGCATAGCGTACCATTTTACTTTACATTAGGGGCTTGGGCATCTCTAGGTCCTAAAAATCATGATCGTAGAATCAGTCTATCTGTGAATCTGATGAATGGCTGTATTAAAAATGACTTGTCAAAAGACTCTTTTAAGAAAATGGAAAAACAGAGCCCAGGCTGGGGGGGGTGCGGGGGGGGGGGATGTATTCATTTTCTTGATAGAAGGCTGTATCTAGACTATGTGAAGAACTGTGACTATTCAACAGTAAGAAAACTAAACAACCTAAAGATGTGAGCAGATGTCCCTAAAGAAAATGTAAAGATGGGCAAAAAGCACACAAAGAAGTATTCAGCAACATTAGTCATTAGGGGAAATTACAATGAGACTCTACTCACCACCTAATAGAACGGCTTACATATGAAGGCTGTGCTCGTAACTGCTGGTGTTGACATGATACATCTGGAGCACTCACATGCTGTGCACAAATGTGAAATGGAATAAACAATTTAGGAAGCAGTTTGGCATTTTCTTAAAAAGTTAAACATACACCTATCGTATGAGCCATATGGCGAACATATGGTAAGTTCTAATAGCAGTTTATTTCTGACACCTTTATTTATACAGCTACATCAATATCCTCTCATTTTTTTTTCTTCTCCATTGTATAGGTGTCCCTGTTGGTAGACACTGGACTTGTTTTCTTTGTTATTAAAGCAGTGTCTACATGACAGACGTTTTCACATATTGCTTCACATTTTACCAATCTATCTTTTCCTCTAAGTGAACCTTCTGTTAGGTGCCAGGGGCTCCTGCCCATAACCCTAGCTGCTCAAGTGGCTGAGATCTTCTGACTTTGCTTAGGGTTTTTCTTTCCAAGAGTAAGCTTACTTTGATTTTGGCCGGCATGGCTGAGCAAGATAGACCCTGTGACAACCAGGGTTGGCTGGGATACCCTGCTCTCTTATTAGTTCTTTCAGCCAGTTTTTTCTGTTATGGGGAAATAATTTTCCTAATTGAGAACTACGTTTATCAGAAATAGAGAAAATAGCTTTCTTTAATCCATACTTTTCTTCCCTCAAAACAGGATATCTTTAACTTTATTTCTCAGGTGTCTTGTTTTCATGACAAATCATTTACCAAAGTCAAAATAGTGTGACCTGTAAAATTTCACCTCAAGTGAAAAACAGCTCACTTGAGTTGAAGATATTGTCAGGTGGACCAGCAGAAATCACTCTCAAAACGAAGATTCATAACATTCTTCGTTTGTTTGTCTGTTAGGTTTCCTGTGAAAATATTCTACTACTAAGCCTTATCTCTAACCTAGCTTTTTATTGTCTAATTGGAGATGGAATCTCAGATTTTCTGTTCAAGTTGGCTCCAAATGTCAGTCCTCCAGATTTTAGTCTCCTAAGTAGCTAGGATTATAGGTGTGAGCCACTGGCACCCAACTATAATGACTCTTTACCTATAGAAAAGAAAGCTTCATTTGACCCAGTGAAAAAAAGTAGCCAATAAACAGAAATACTGATCTGGTGACTTAATGGTTTAGGCTGTGGAGGACATACCTGGAATTGCTTTTAATGTGGAGAAGGACACATTCCCTTGGCAGGCTATATGGAAGCATGGGACTAAGGAGAGAGACCAAGGAAGCTGTGCAGTGCCATGGAATAGTCTCTGTGAGGGTGAGTTAGCCACCCTTGGCTGCTCTTGAACTCAGCATTGCTTTATTCAGTAGAGTTGCTGGGTGTTGTGCTGCCCACGTGGTGAATCAGAGAGTAAAAGGATGACCGGTGCATGGTCCAGTGTTTACTGGTGTATAGTGAAAGCTAAAGGGATTTGGGGGTAAGGCTTAGGATGTTGATGAGAATGTGGTTGCTGTGTCAGCAGTGGGAAGAATATACTAGATAGAAAGGAGTGAGTAGGTGAGACATTGGGGGAAGTACAGTGCCAGCATGGCTCGTCCCAAGCCTCATGTCACTCGCTTTTACTGTCTTCATCAGGCCACCATTCTACGTAGACTTTTTGTCTCCTGCTTCTAAGACTTGGGAAGTTGGTGCCTTAGGAACAGAGCAGCACTTCTCTTTATCTGTTTCTCTTTTCATATTTGTTCTTTCATACTCTTTAGCCTAGCTTCTGCCTTCTCCAGGCACACATCCTACCTTTGTTTTGCCTTTAGCATGATTTCTAATTCATTAGTTCTGTAATAGTGTTATTAAAGTCTTTCAGAGTTTCTCTCACTTTTCATCTCAGCACCTTAATTTATTGTCACCTTTGTGAGTTGAGTGTGCTGGATTCATGTCTTCTTTTAATTTGTCTCACATCAAGAGAACTTACGGAAACTTTCCTCCAGTGTGGTGCCAGATCTGCTCCCTTAACACAGGCTGGTGTCTTTGGCAGATACATGCACCTGCTTTGTTCAGCTTGTGGCTTAGTTTGCTTTGTGAAGTAGGCAAGCTGGCATATTTCTGTAAACTCACCATGCCATGGCCACTTTATCTCTCACCTTTTCTACCATGAGTCTCCATCAAGACCGTTCGTTGTTCTATCCTGATCAGTGAGCTTCAGGTTGAGTGCCCAGCGTTGCTTGATGTTGTGGGAG
This sequence comes from Megascapheus bottae, assembly GCF_031878675.1. Lineage (NCBI taxonomy): Eukaryota > Metazoa > Chordata > Mammalia > Rodentia > Geomyidae > Megascapheus > Megascapheus bottae. The sequence continues at coordinate 2,015,813 of NC_143542.1, read as the reverse complement.
TTTATTTTTATCATCTGAAACACAGTAGTTGGTTGAGTGGAAGCTGGAGATAATCTTTTACACCCTTTTATAAAATTATTATTCAGGACATCTTCAATCTCTGAGATCTCAGACCATATCTGTTTCCCAGGAGACATGTGCTCTTTCCTCCACATTATGTTACAACTTAGGATAAGCTGTAGATTTTAGGACAGTTCCTGCCTTATTCATCCATCTCTATCTCCCAACTCTGGTGCAGCTTTTAGATTGAAAGTGGAGCCGTTTGGTGAATGGGCACATGTATATTTGAGGGTTCGGAGGCTCAGGGTGTACTCCTCTCCATGTCTTGTTCTGTGGGGCAGGAGAAAAGGAGTGAGAACAGCCTTCAAGGCTTGACCTTGCTGTGTGCAGAGAGGACAGTGACAGTCTCTACAACCTAGGGCATGTGGAAGACTGAATCATTTTCAAGAACTGATCTTTGGCAGACCTGTCGCTTAGGCCCTTTTCCTCTTCTCTTATCCTGGACTTGCTGGGCTTATACAGTTGTCTTCTATTTTACTAATTTTGCTCCATTTTTGCTAATGTACTCAGTTGTTGACAGAGACTACTTGCTTTTGTCAGCTAAAAACCAGAATATCTTAAGAATAATTATACACATTTTTTTTTGGCCAGTCCTGGAGTTTGAACTCAGGGCTGGAGCACTGTCCTTGAGCTTTCTCAAGGCTAGAGCTCTACCACTTGAGCCACATCACCATTTCTGGCCTTTTCTATGTATGTGGTACCAAGGAATTGAACCTGGGTCTTCATGCATGCTAGGCAGGCACTCTACCACTCTGCCAAACCCTTGGACTTTCTTTCTTTCTTTCTTTTTTTCCAGTCTTGGGCTTGAGCTCAGGACCTGAGCACTGTCCTTGAACTTTCTCAAGGCTAGAGCTCTACCACTTGAGCCTCAGCACCACTTCCGGCTTTTTTCTATGTATGTGGTACCGAGGAATCAAACCTTGGTCTTTGTGCATGCTAGGCAAGCACTCCACCACTAGGCCAAACTTGCCGCCCCCTTGGACTATTCTTTAGAAGGGTTTTTGATTTTTGAATCTCTCTTTGGCAAGTCTTTATGCTCCTTTTTGGTGGACACTTTTTGAGGATTTTGTCCATTTGTCATCTCTATCTACAAGGCTCCTGGGGCAGAATATGGTTCTGAGTCCTACTTCCTCTAGCTGTATTTAAAGTCTGTGGCACTTTTCCTGATCCTGCCTGCAGCAGCCAAGCTATAATGACCCACCCAATGCTTCCTCCGACCCAGCTTTCTGCATCTACCTCCTCTGTTGGTGTTTTTGTTTATTTGTTTGTTTTTGCCAGTCCTAGGGCTTGAACTTGGCTTGGGCACAGTCCCTGCGCCTCTTTTGTACTCAAGGCTAGTACTCTATCACTTAAGCCACAGCATGGTTTCTGGTGTTTTCTGACTGTATTGAAAAAAGAATTTAACTGACTTTCTTGCCTGGGCTGTCTTCTAACTTTGATCCTTAGATTTTAGGCTCTTGCGTAGCTAGGATTACAGGCATAAGCCACCAGAGCCTGGCTCCTCTATTGTTTTTCTTCTGTCTTTTGGTTGTGTTTTGTTTTGCCAATCCTGAGGCTTGAACTCAGGGCCTGGGCACTGTCCCTGGACACTTTTTACTCAAGACCCACAGTGCCCTGCCACTTGAGCCACAGCACCATTTCTGGCCTTTTCTGGGTATGTGGTCCTGAGAAATCAAACGCAGGGCTTCGTGCATGCTAGGCAAGGACGGTACCATTAGGCCATACTCCAGGCCCTTTTTTTTTCTTTTTTTTTGCATTTTTTTATTGTAATTAGTAAAAGGGTTACATGATATTTGCCAGATAGAAGGTGCATTAATTCACGTACATTGATACCCTTTCACATGTCTTGGTACCCATTTCCCTCCCCCCCCACACCCCCCACCCGTCTTGGTTTTCCCCCCTTCCCTATCAAATTTCAAATAACCAAATACAAATAAATTCAATATATCAGATAACAAAGTGAGATACTATAACAATATGAGATAACCAAGGGACAGCAAAGGAGATGAGTTTTTTAACCAATCTTTTACACAGATTTAAAAAGCAGAATTGACTGTGAACTGAGTATTTACACTAGAAGTCTACAGCATACATCTTAAATTTTTAGTGAATGCATATTACATTTATTTGGAAACACTAATAATTCCCTTCGTGTTTTCTTGGCACAGGGAAAAATGGTTTATACCTGGGAGCCTTCCATTAGTGTAGTGAGTACAGGTGGCTGACTGGCTGCTCTGGCCTATTTGTTACCACATATTTAACTGTGTGTTCATGGAGCTGAGATTGGGTGGGAAGGGAGACATGTCAACATTCCGACCGGTTAATTTCAAACATTTCCAGCTGTGCCTTCAAGTAATTTGAGATATCAATGTCTAAAAACATATTTATGAAACCTACAACTTAAATTTCTGTTTATTTTTTGAGCAATTTCAGTGACTAGGAATTAAGTCATTAGTGACCACCGTCTTTGGACTTCCCCCACTGTTCTTTAGGGCACTGTTATTTTAACATAGAATCTGTTACTAGTTATCCTCCTTATTGAAGGGAGTCTGAGGCCCAAGACTACCAGAGGGTGCCCAAAACTAACCCTTTATATACTGTTCATTTCCAGTGCCTATATACTTATGATAAAATTTAATTTATATAGGGAGGGCAGTAGGAGCTTAAAAGTCATATATAAATAACAAACTGGATCACTTACAATAGTGTACTGCAGTGGAAATTACATACATTCTCCTCTTTCCTGCTGTCCTTCCTCCAGCTGTGGGACAGACAGGTAGTACACAGAACTGTGTGCTGGATGGAAGTGCTTCAATCTCGAGCCACACAGAGCACAGCAGTGTCAACTCAGAGCAGCAATCCTAAATTCATAAAGTATTTATTTCTGGAAATCTCCACCAATATTTTCCAACTTCAGCTGACCGTAGGTGACTAAAATCTCAGAATGTCAAAATAAGGCTAACGGAGGACTGCTGCAGATCTTGAAAATTACTCTGGTATATTCCAGGAATTTCTGGTTTTTGTTTGGTTGTTTTTAAATTTTATTGATTTGTATTTTATTGTAAAGGTGATATGTGGGGAGGGGAAATAGTTACAGGAGTAAGGTAATGAGTAGGTTATCTTTTGAACAGTGTCACCCTCTCCCTCGTTTTCTCCTACTTTTCCTCTCCCTCCCTCCCCCAGGCAATTTCTTTGTTAGCCCACAGAGCTAGAAAAGGCAGTAGGTATGGGTACACACACACACACACACACACACACACACACACACACACACACACACACACACACAGAGTGTGATATGTTGTGGACAGATCTTTTTTTCTGGTTTAGATCAGAATTTTAGTTCTATGGTATATTTTGTTTTAATTTTTGGTTAGGAAGGAAAGTCATTGGTTTTGTTTTTGTTTTTCTGAAGATACGATTTTATTTTGGAAAAGTGACTAGCTGTTGGATATGTTTTACAAAAATAATTTCCAATAAATTGGAGTTGCTTCATCTCACTTGGCTATGCCCTGAAAGCTGGTCACCCACTTTTCCTAATATGAAACAGTTGTGGACTAGCTTCCTAAATAACTAAATTTTCTTGTACTGGCATTTTACAAAATGTTGGCAGTTTTCCCAGTGAGGAGTCATTCTAACCTGTCACTGTGGAATCTCATAGTTGTTTTAATGTGCTTGTTTTGTTTTCTGTTCTAGAAGTTCACAGGCTGGTCCTAGGCAGGTGTCCTCCGAAAGTGCATAGTGAAAAGGAGGCATGGTGTATAGGCTGTACAGGTTTCCTTCCTTGCGATCACTTCCACAGCTTTTCCTACAAGGCCAACCCTTAAGAATACAGGAGGGGAGGAGGTCAGGTCAGCCCATACAGAGTGGGGACTTAGAGCAGGAGAGGAGCCGTCGCTGTCTCCATATCTCTCATGTGGTAGGCCTCATGGGGTCATTCCAGCAGCTCTTGCCCACTGGGAGCTGACTGCCATGCAGTTCCATTTTGAAGTGTTTGGCTGTATTTATTGCCTCTGAAATGTTATGAAAGGGATAATGATTCACTTTTCCCTTTCTTCTCTCTGCCCAGTTACAGTCTGTCTCTGAGGTTTTGTCCCATCAAAGGAGAATCATAAAGTTTGAAGGCATGGCTCAGTTAGTAAAGCACTAGCCAGTGAATAAAACCACCAGGTATTAAGTTTGAGTTCTGGTCTCAGACCAAAACAAAAGAGAGAGGGAGAGAGGGAGGGAGGGAGGGAGGGAGGGAGGGGGGAGAGGGAGACGGGGAGAGGAAGAGTATGGAGGAAGCCCCATTGCCTGGTGACTGGTGTTCCTGGTACCCGTAAGTCACGATACCATTCTGAGCCCCGTTTTCTGTTTTGTCACGGAAGGACAATAATTGTAGTGACCTCGTAGAATTTTCAAATATAATGAATGATGCATTAAATTATATAGTATATAATCAGTTCTCAGTAGATGGTGGTTATCTATAATTAATGATGCTGCTAGGTCAAAATCTTCAAATCTTCACCACGATCAGTTTTTGATAAGGAAAAATAAAAAGTTTCCATCTCCATCCCTGCCATTGTTGGGTCATTTTTTTTTTGTAACATCAAGTGTTTCCCATGTCTTTTATCACTAATGTTTTACTGTCTATGGTAACATCTTACTAATAGAAAAGACATCTAGATACAAAAACTTTTTTCACTTCTTTCTGTTGTTATTAGTCCCTTACTTAAGGAAAGCCTTAAGGTCCAATTTTAATGAAATGCTATGTTCTTTTTATTGTTGCAAATGATACATTTTATTAAGACACAAAACTGCTTGAGGTTTGCATCCCTTGTCTACTTTCCATTGTGGTTGGCAAGTGAAAAGCTCTCCAAAGGGAACGTCTTCCATGACATTCCCTGGCCACCTCTCTTCCGGTGTTATTTTTAAAGCTAAGTGGTTGCTTCACACATTCTGGTCACCTCTTCTTAAATTTGAAAGAATGGAGATAAGTTTGAATCGTCATGAGATTTTCTGGGAGAAGCAATGCTGTTTCGTAGCTGAGGTGGTAGAAGAAGACGTGCCTATTGCATGAAGACTGATGGTGATTCATCTTCACGGGCCTGGTGTTCACTGCCCCAGAATCAATGCACCTCTGCAGGTGCAGACTCAGAAGCACTTGGGTTACTTCCTCCTAGATAGACTGCTGGAAGATGCAGCCTGGCCTTCTGTGTCTTGTTTCTCTTGAGTCACTTGTCCTCATCATCAGGAGACAGCTCTGTGGTCTTCTCTCTTGTTCAGGGAACCAGAAGACCAGTGGCAGGGAGAGAGCTGGAGGAGGAGGCTGCGGCCCCAGGAGACTCAGAAGAGGACTAGATTTTGAACTACAGAATCCATGAAAGAACAAATGCTCAGTGCTTTAAGCCACTGTATTTTGTGGAAGTTTGCAGTTCACAAGTAATGACTACTATGGTCCCGATCATTTGATCTTACAGATGATGAAACTATTTCTTGGTAAAGAACTTTGTAGGTTTATGCTTTAGCATTCTCACTGTTGAGTTAGGTTAGAAAATACCATTGTGTAATTGGTTTTCAACAGTTACGATACTTTCTTTTTTAAAGTACAGAGTGGTAAATATAATTCATAAGAGTGGCTTTGTAACTATAAGTGTATTAAGTTTGACAATTCATTTCAGTAGTTGGCTGATTTATCATGGCATGAGGTTCTGTGCTCCTTAGCAAAGACACTGTCTCAGGACCTCCCCTTCCCTCCCTTTTTTTTAAGACTTGCTTGTGTATTTAAGTTCATTTAGTACCACAATGATGTACATAGTAGGTATCCAGAATACCTACTATGTGCATATGACAGAATACAGTAATTGCAAAAAGAAGTATCCAGCCTAGGTAGAATCTTTATGATACAGTTCAGGTGCTGGCAGGACTTTATATCAACCATATATTTATTGACACTATGCAACATATTCTCTGTTTACATAGTGAGGGATTCAAATGGGAAAATTGCAGCCCTTTCAAAATAGACATGGTCACAGGGCCTATAATGTGCAGTGTGTTTTCTTGGCGAGATCTCTGGGTGTAGCACCAGCAAGCTGACCCCTGCATGCTCCTGCAGGTGAGCCCGTTGACTCACTTCTTTCTTTTAGTCACTTTTGTCTGAACTGCGTCTAACTTAAAACCAGTTTAGGATAGGTTTATGTGGAATATCTTTAGAAAGCTCAGTTTATTTAGATCAGGCTTCCTGATTTCAACTTTTTCTTTTGCGTAGAGAGCAGCTACATTGTAGCTAGCACCTGCTGATTCTTGTTCCTCTGTGCAGAACACCATCCTCCAACCCAGATAGGAGTGTGCCGGGAGTGCTAGGCAGACCTCTCTGGGTGGGGATGGGATACAAAGGCTTCAGTTCACCTGTCCAAGTGAACTATAGATACTGTGAAAACTCTTGTTTCTTTGTTGCAACCAAAGGTAAGGTTATGGTAGCTGGGAGAGGCCACAGGAGGCTTGAGACCTCTCTCATCTAGTAGCTGCTAGCACCCAAGGGTCATTGCAATTTATAATTGATTGAAATGAACTAAAATGAAAACTTGAGTCAAAGCAGTATTAGCACAGACCATTACCACCACCACAGAAAGTTCTCTCTCTAGTGTCTTTCCCTCCCTTGAGTTTCCAAACCTATCAGTTCTTTCTGTTGCTCCATTCGAGGACTGAGAGACCCACTGGGCCAAGCACGAGCCTGCCCAGCCTTCCAGACTGTACACAGTGGCAGAGGGCCAGGGCTAATGGCAGATACTGGGGATGGACAGTATTCATATGTACGTCATAACTGTCTGTGAAATTATTTTAAAAGTAAGACTTTATAGTCACCTGATTTACAATAATACATATTTCAAAAGTTAAGGAAGTTAAGGCTTATAGCTGGGGATTTATGTCCAGTAGTAAACCAGTTGCCTAGCGGACATCAGGCTCTCATACCGCAAATAAAGTTTAAAAAGTTGTAATTATGCTTTTTGGCAAATGTTTCTTGTAAACAAATATATGTAAACATTTCAGAAGAAAGTATACTTTTATTTGCAATGAATAAAAGTCAGGTGTGTCTCTAATAGTGTAAAGGACAATAGTTGAAAGGGGGTTTGATAATTGATAATAAATTTCAAAACTAAAACTTACCTGTATCACAAAGGTTTTAATTTGCTGCCAGGCTGCTTAATTTACTCTATACAAATAATTTTCATATCTAACCCATGTTCCCCTGCCCCAGTCTTTGAAATGGTTACATTTTTTTCTAAGTATTGCTTTAGCATAAGCCATGAAGGGCTTACAATTCTGGGGTTTAGCTGATTGAGCTTTCCTCCTATATTCCAATTTTGACTCACATTGTCTTTGTGTGTATGTGTGTTTGTGTGTGTGTGTGTGTGTGTGTGTGTTTGCTTAACAACATGTTAAAAGAATAGAAAACATAATACCACTTTAAACAAAGGTCACAAATTGCAGGATAGATATTTTTATGGTTTTTGTTTGATTGTGACATAGTCTGTTACAAGACCAGTAAACAAGCCCTGCTTGTGCACGTAGTCACACATTTCTGACCCTGGGTCTTTCATTGTACTAGCAAGAGGAAGTCAGTTTTGTAAGCACTGAGCTTGGATCTACCCAGAAGGCTTTGCCTGAAGCCCTCTGGAACAGAGTTCTGTGGAGGCCACTACAAAGAGCCTGGTGATTTTACCACAATGTTCCCTCCACAGCTCAAGGAGAAAATAATCTTAGTGGGGCTTTCTGTTTAAGAAAGGGAACTTACAAGTAATTCACAAGTAATACTTTTAGCATTAGCTGATCCTATCAACAAACATCCTGAATGTGGTCTGTGTCACTTTCAACTTAAAGTAGTTGTTGTCACTGTCCCCTTGCTAGTAAGGCTTTACTTCCCATGAAGTCATGAGGGAGGGAAAACGATGAAGGCTAAACAAAACAAAATGACATTTCCCACCTTGTAATATGAAATTCTAAGTTACATTCAGTTATGTAGCATTCTGTATTTGATTTTGAAATGTCAAAGCCTGCTTAAACTATTTTAGTATATCTATCTGTCTTGGGTATTCCTTTTTGTTTTATTATGTCTGGTGCTGGTACTAGGACTTGAACTCAGCCCCTCATTCAGCTTTTTCCACTCATGGATGACACTGCCACTTAAGCAAGGCCTCCAGTCCAGCATTTTGCCGATTAATGGGGAGATAGAGACTCATGGACTTTTCTGCCTAGCTGGCTTCAAATACTTGACCCTCAGATCTTACCCTTCTAAGTAGCTAAGATTCTAAGTAGCACGAGCCACGGGTGCCTGACTTTCATGTTTCCTACTTTGTGTTGATGGCTTTAGTCTAGAAGACCTGGAAGTTAGAGATTGCTGCCAGCACTTTTCTATTACATTGCATACCCAAGAGGTAAGAGAGCAAGCCTTCTTGGGCAAAAGATTGCTGTATTTAAGCCTTTGCCAATAGAGGTTGTGTCACTTTAAAAAGTTTATTTTACATGTAATCTCAGATTAATATCTAGGGAATTTTTGATGCCTTCCCGAAATACTAGGTTATATATGATGGGGAAAATTATGAATGAATGTATGACATTTCAAGTATTTAATATGTAAATATAGAAACACTGGTTGCCTGGTTACACTAGTTTTGCCCATTTCATTTTCCCTTAGTAATAAGACTCCCCAAATTGAGAGTCTTATTATTTTGGAGCCATGGCTCAGTTAATAGAATACTAGCTGAGGAGTGAAAGCAATTCGAGTCCCAGTCTCAAACGTAAAAGAAAAGACAAAAGGGTCCCAATTTATTTCCTGTGCCAGGAACTTAACAAGGACACTGCATAACCTAGCCTCCTGACGTGCATGTGTCCTAACCAGTGGGATGCAAGAAGTTGTTGGCCAGCACTTACTATCTCCCAAAATAGAACATTCTCTTGTCTTTCCCATGAGCTGACCTTGACGATAGAAGACGCAACATGAGGATAGCAAAAGGGAAACACTGAGGGAACACTGAGTCTCTGACTTCGTGAAGTGGCCACTTTTGGTCTATGTGCAGCTTTAAGAAGAAGGCTCAGAATTTTGCCTTTGATCACCTAGATTTCAAGCAGGTGGTTTCGGCAAGGTAGTAAAATTATAGACCTTGTTACTTACGCTGAATTAGTGATGTGGACAGTGAGAAATTTGAGATCTGATAAGATCCCATGAAGTTCTGACTACAAATAAACTTCCCGTGCTCATTCGTTAATGTTCATCACTCATCACTTGTTGGAAAAGCCTTGAAATGCAATGCAAAAAATCTTTAAAAGAGTCTTTAGAACAAGCCTCTGAAATGTGGCTGTTCAAAGTACCATATGAGTAGGAATGTTGCATTTTTAAAATGCGACTCCACTGAAATGAGCCAGAATCTGAGGAAGAAATAGGCAAGGTGAATTTGGAGCATTTTGTGGTGCCAGATGATAAGAAGGTATGAGACTATTAGAGCCTTTATAAACTTCTGTTGTCAAGGTGACGTAAAGAAGGGTTACAGTTACACAAGTAACCGATTTAATCAGTCTTGGGCTATGAGTCTACCTCAGCAGTGGGCAACCTGGAACAGTACAAGACTTGGTCCCACCCAGGGATGACCAACCTTGGAGTGTTTATGGTGGGCTGATGGTGAAATGTAGTTTTGTTCTCATGGCCACAGGGGAAGCATAAAAGCCTGAGTTCTACATGGTGATTCTTTCTGCAACCAATTAGCTTTTGGTTTCTGATCACAGTTGAGTTCAGAGACCACGGACTGACATCTTGGGCCTACTCTGGCACTAGAGAGAGACTGTATTAGGTACTCACCCAGTTTGTGCTGAACAACTGTCAGCTACATATTTGGGATAAATCTGGGCTCAAATCGCCCTCTAGGGCTGAAAGAGTGATAGCACCACCAACTGCACTATCAAAGTGAAGCTAGACTTAAGGCGACCTGTAGCGCAGAAATAGCAAAAGGGACAACAGGCTTGGAAGAGATAACTGATCTACCTAAGTTACAAAAATTGCAACAAATACCTAAACCTTCAATGTTCAAGTGATGTCACATATCAGCAAGCACGGAAGATTTTCAGGGGACTGTGTCTTCATACGTATGAACAATTCCAATGAGCTGAGTAATATGGTTGAATTCTCTGATGGCAAATTGCATACACTTGCTTACAGAAACTCAGTGAGCTTCAAGAGACCACAGGAAAACAACTCAATATTTATCAGAGAAATTTAATGGAGGTGAAAGCATTTCAAATAATAATAATTCTTTGGGCTGAAAATATACTAAGGAAACTGAGGAACGCAGTAGAAAGATAGCGGACTAGATGAAATACAAGAGAGAATTAGTAAGCTAGCTTACTAATTAGAACTCTAGCTTATCTCAACGTGATGATAACTGAAAACCTAGAGAAGAGTACAGATACCCAAATACTGAGGATTCAGAGTCACTCAACCAAGTATACTCCACGATACATTAATCAGACTCTCAAAAGAGAAGGATTATCCGGGCAGCAAGAGAGGAGAAATAAAGATGTCTCCCAGTTTGCCTTGACAACAAGATAAACCAGGTAGTTATAAATAAAGACTAAGAGAAGGATAAAGTCTAAAAACAGCTACAGTAAATTAAAAAAACAAGAATGAAATGGTTACATTAGAATGAATTCTATAACTTGTGGGTGGGGCAGGAGGGAAAAACTGAGAGAGAACAAGAGACAGATGACATTGTCCAAAAACATATGTACTCATTACCTGACTTATGTAACTATAACAGTAAAAATAAAAATCTTGAAACCTCAAAGAAAATGTATCTCCTTGAAAGTTCCAGTCTTTATTTTTTCCCACTCCTTCTTCGTGGATATGTGAATAAAAAGTGATTTCCCTTTCCTTTTAAAAGTAGTAAGTTCCCAGTCTGAAGTGTGGCATGATGAAGTGAAAGAGACTGGCAGAAAATTGCAATAAAAGGCACAAACGGCTTCATGTAGACTTTGATTTTCAGTTAAAATTACCAAGCTAGCTTCAAAATTGGGTATCTAATGTAGATTGGAAAACAAAACCAAACACACTAAATTTGGGGGCAAATGAAGCCCTACATTTGTATAGATAGACGAGAGCTGTCTGTCTGTCTATTTCCTTTTTCTCATGGGATTTGGCTCTTGGCCACACGTGTCGTGGCTGCCCAGCAGCTCCTTGAAGGGGGTGAGAAATGGGTGAAGCCTGATACTATGGCCATGGCCTATTCCAGTGGGTGGAAGTAGCGATAAACCTGTACTGCCTGCTTTTGTCCCGGCTTCTGTGCGGTGAATCTTCACTGGAAGATAGTATACTGAGTTGAGCTGAGTCAGTTATTCAGTCCTTCACAAAACAGAACTCCTCTGACCTGAGTTTAGCCTAAATCCTGCTGCTCGGCCCCTGTATGCCCTTGGAGTTGAAGAGTGAATCGACTCCCTAAATTCCTGTTAGTAAAGAGCAAAGCCAAAATCAAGCATGTGGTTCTGACTCCACCGAGTGGATTTTTCTAGCAACTGAGAGGAAGCACTATCCCTGTGACATAGCATCGTCAAAGGACAAGCCAGCAGGAGCTGTGAGACGTGCACTGAAAAAACAAGGCACGCAGGACAAAACCAGTTTTCAAGATAATTGCTTTTATTTTTTACAAAATGAATGTATTAGTTACATTTCATTCACCATTAAAGACTCTAAAAGTTTGGGAATCGCATTTGTGAGAATCTGCTAAACTATAGCTAAACTGGAAAAAAAAACAAACAAACAGAAAAACTAGGCTAAGCTTGATGGCGTTCTGTACTTCCAGCCTCTTCCTGAGCAGCACTGCTGGTCCTGGACTGTCAGCTTGTGCTCACTGCCCTGGTTATGGCTGTGGCCTGGATTCAGGAAGGTACCAGCTTTGTTGAAGGTGCCAGAGTCTCTTAATAGTGCCACAAATTCCACGTGCTGTTTTTCAGTTTTGTCTATTGTATAAAGTAACTGGCAGGTTATTTCTTGGAGTGGTGTTCCAGTAAATTGTGTTGATGTATAAATGCATGCATTTTTATAAACATATCAAGGAAGCACTGGCACAGTAAAGCTGCAAGGGTTTCAAATCCTTTCCTCTCTCTCCCTTGTGTCTAGGAGGCACACAGAGATTACCACGCGCCATTGGAATGGCCTTGGCCAAGGAGCTCATCTTCTCAGCACGGGTGCTGGATGGCCAGGAAGCCAAAGCAGTGGGCTTGATCAGCCACGTTCTAGAGCAGAACCAGGAGGGAGACGCTGCCTATCGAAAGGCCCTGGACCTAGCAAGAGAGTTTCTACCTCAGGTACTTCTGACAAGAGTTCCTTCTAACTAGAGACCCTCCTGACGCATTGATGACAGTACACTCTGGAATACCTGAGGTGATATACCTGCTTTCCAACAAAGGTATGCTTGGTAGCCAAATGGGGGAAGTCATGCTTCTAATCCTGGCTATTCTGGAGGCTGAGATCTGAGGATCTTGGTTCAAAACCAATCTGGCAGAGTCTGTGAGACTCTTATCTTCAGTTAACTACCAAAAAAGCAAAAAGTGGAGATGTGGCTCCAGCAGTAGAATGCTAGCCTTGAATCAAAGAAGCTCAGGGACAGTGCCTAGGCCCTAAATTCAAGTACAGTGCCCCAGTAGAAGCACAAAAAAAAAACAAACCAACAACAACAAAACCTAGAAATGTTACATTAGATCACCCTTAAGATTCTTCAGAATTAAAGTTGATTAGAAGATAATCTGAGGAAAGTTATATGATAGCCATATACTGATAACATTTCACATAACAATGTTTGACATACATGGTACAACTCCCTAGCAAACTGGTTTAGTTTGTTTAACAGCTGAGTGTTCCCACTGAAGTCATCCATGAGGAAACACAGCAGTGGGTGGAGTAAACCACCCTTACACCACAGCCCATTGAAATACTGTTTCCTCGTTAAGTAAGGGGACCTAACAGTCTGTTACACTTAGTGGGCTTTCATGTGATGTCTGCATTTGAGATGATCAGCTGGAGAAACTGAGTTATGTATTGTATTGTGATGTATGTTTGTTTGCTGGTGAGTTTAGCATTCAAGTACAGTATATACTTCCACCCAAAGATGCTCAAAAGATCCAGAACACCTCACTTTTCTGCAAGTATGATGGTTTGTAATGTTAATAGCTATGCATCTGTGGTCCTGCTTTTAAGGGATTCTTTTTCTTTTCAAGTAAATTCTTTTTAAACTTGTACTTTTATTGTTAAGGCGATGTATAGAGCGGTTACAGTTACGTAATAAGTAATGGGTTTATTTCTTGTCAAACACTGAATTCTTTTTTTGTTGTTTGGGGGTTTTGTTTTTTTCTTTTTATCTGTTATAGGGCTTTACTCAGGACCTGGGTGTTATCTCTGTGCTTTTTCACTGAAGGCTAGTGCTCTTTCACTTGGAATCACAGCACCACTTCTAGTTTTCTGGTGGTTAATTGAAGATAAGAGTTTCATGGTCTTGGGCCGGGAGTTTGGCCTAGTGGTTAAAGTGCTTGCCTAGCATGCATGAAGACCCGGGTTCGATTCCTCGGTACCACATACATAGAAAAAAGCCGGAAGTGGTGCTGAGGCTCAAGTGGTAGAGCTCTAGCCTTGAGAAAGTCCAAGGACAGTGTTGAGGCCCTGAGCTCAAGCCCAGGACTGGCAAAAAAAAAAAAAAAAAGAGTTTCATGGTCTTTCCTGCCCGGGCTAGTTTGGACTGCAATCCTCAGATCTCAGCCTCTTGAGTAGCTAGGATTTTAGGTGTGAGCTACCAATGCCTGGCTTAAGGAATTGTTTTGTGTCTCAGATTCATTTTTCAAATACCTTTTCTCTAAAATCACAGATTAAAGGATTTAAACTTAACACGAAGAGTCTCCTTTTGCTGTGTAAGTGATGAATGATCATCTTCTTATCCTAATGGAGCTGGAAGTTTTTATAGTGCCCCTAACCATTTCTGGAGCCAAGATGAATTTCACTCTAGCTTCAGGTCACTTACCACAACAAGATTTATAACCTTGTTGGAATGTCATGAGGTCTCTTTTCAAAAAAGACAGCACATTGCCCCCATATTTTTCTAGTTTGTTTCCAGTGTCAGAAAGTATTCTTGGCCTTTAGCCTGAGAACCTTTGCTGCTGCTGCATTGCAGAGTTGCCTTCAAAAACCACAGTGCCGAGTATGATGCTGCTCTAGTCCTTCTTAAATAACTTACGGCTGTTGGCTCTCTCAGGACAGAGCCCTTTTAAGTTGTTCTCCATATGAGTTAGCTGGCATCCAGCCTTCTGCTGAGCAGAGTCCAAGGAACTGTTGTTGAATTGGTGGAGAGAAAGTAAGGAATTTTTTTTTTTTTTTGCCAGTCCTGGGCTTGAGCTCAGGGCCTGAGCACTGTCCTTGGACTTTCTCAAGGCTAGAGCTCTACCACTTGAGCCTAAGCACCACTTCCGGCTTTTTTCTATGTATGTGGTACCAAGGAATCGAACCCGGGTCTTCATGCATGCTAGGCAAGCACTTTAACCACTAGGCCAAACTCCCGGCCCAAGTAAGGAATTTTTTTAACTTCTTTATAATGACTTTGATTATAACTTTGGTTTCCCTCCCTCCCTGCCCCCCAGATACTAAGGAAGTGTATTCCCCTACAGAGAAATTGAAATGCAGGCAACAGAGGAAGAAAGTAGCACCTGAACATTGGTGTAGTGACCTCCTTTAGCTTAAAACTTTGATGAAAGCATCTCTTAGTTGAAATCAAGGGCAGTGTGTAAGAAAAGTCCTGGCATCATGTTGATGCCAGACACTCCTGGCTGTAATTGGCCTGAGCCCACTCAGTGCACCAGAGCTTCATGCAGAAGACTCATGGGCTCGTATTTCTCCCTGAGCCTCCATGTGGCTTGTACCATCACTGTTCGTGCTACCCTCCTGAGGCCAGCCAGACCAGCTCCCTCCTCCTGCCTCCATCTCTCCCACTGCCAGTGTGCCTTTGAGCTGCACAGCCCTTGGGAGTAAGCCAAGCATCCTTCACTGTCCTGGGCAGGTTCCCTTACCTCTCATCCAGAGGATCCTCCTCTGAGAACATCTGTGGTTAACATTAACTGCTCTCTGGTCAGATGATGATATAGGAAGAGTTCAGTGACTTCAGACAAGGTTTGACTTGTAAAAAGTATATGCACGAGTTATCCAGACATTTGAGTGGAGTAATCTTAATTTTACATGTTACTTTGTTACTAACTTATTGTACCTTTACATAACTAAAAAGCCTCTGTAAAATGATTGTGTCTAGAGAATATAGACAGATCAGATTGGATCATAGAGACCCCTACCTGTATATGAAACAAAAGACATTTTTCATGACATCATCCAGTCCTCCATTCTCTTACTAGAACCCTGTTCTTGTGCCTGGTTTTAGAAGCTATTTGAATTTGACTTTCCAGTTCAGACTATGCCATTGAATTCACATTTAGCATGTGTAAACAATATTTTAGACATGTAAAATGAGATCAAAGAACTAAGCTCCGTCTTGTCCTCGTTAGGATAGCTTAGGAAGAGATTGTCTTCTGTAGGATATGGGTTATGTTGACCTTCTCACAGAGAGGGTCTTTTTCCTCCCTCCAAGACCCTGGATGCAGTTGCACTAACCACTCCCACCATCACTTCGCTACTGTGATAAGGGCAAGTGGTCCAGACCACCTGAAATGGCTGGGACCAACTCCATCCTGATCATCACTGTGTTGCTGAGGCAAGGATTTCCTTTGCTTTGCCCTGCTTAACCTCTAGGTTAATGCTAGGCCATCGACTGGACTGCCTGTTACCTTGGAAGATTACAGGGTAACAGAATACTGTGGAATCTAAGTAACGTGCCCATGCAACGCGATTGTTACAAGTGCTCTGTAATTAATACCTTGCAGAACTCAGTAAAGAAAGTGTTCATCTGATAACTCAGTCATTGAGATATCAGACTTGTGGTGCTGCTACAGAGCCAACCCTGGGGTATATTGCATAATTCACATAAATAGTAACTAAAATTTGCTTATTTAATTTGAATTTTAGGGACCTGTTGCAATGAGAGTGGCGAAATTAGCAATTAATCAAGGGATGGAGGTAAGTTCCTCAACCCTGTTACTGGAATGAATAGAGATTTAATCCAAAAGAACCATCTTTGGGTTTCTACATGTTTTTTTAGATTTCTACATCGAAATGTAATTGTTTGAATATTCCTGTTATTAAAAGCTGCTAGGCTTCTTTTAGCAAGCATTATAACCACAGAATTCAGAATTTTACTGATGCCCTGCAGCTATGACATTCTTGTTATTCTTGCCATTGAGTTAATAGACTTGCAGGCTACTCATTCATAGAAAGCCAAGACCGAGCGGCATTCTGCGTATTCTCGGCATTGCATTATAACAGAATCCCCAGGAGGACTTCCCAGCTCTAAACTGTGTCCACCTCTTTCCATCTTCAATCTTTGCAGTGTGTCTTCTTCTGACTGAGGGACACACAAACACGTAAACCAGGGCCCTGGGCAGGGGTTTGGGCAAGGGGCGGAACAGCTCCTGAGAGGCTTCTGAGAGGTTTCTGCGGAGAGCTGATCTTTTTTGGTGAAAGGATTTTTGGATACAAGAATTTTGAAGAAAAAATACTTCCCTACAAACGCAGGAGTCATCAGTATGTCCTCAGTTTTATGCCAGTATAAAGAGATTCGGGCTTTTTTTGCAATAAATGCAGCTTTGTAAATCTAGAAGTATTAGATTTTTTATTACAACATGCTTCATAATAGTAACTTCTAATAGCAAACATCTTAGATAACCCTTCCACGTACCAGGTTTTATCTGTAGCTGTGATCTGTGCTCTAAACAGACTTTACTTCATTTAATCGTGATAGTTCCCTCCTCCCTCAAGTTCGTGATTTCCACTGTCATTCAAGCTCCTTGTTCAGGCATGCCTAGGAAGCACAGCTAGGCTCCCTAGCTTTTCCACATTACACAGCCACCAGGTAGTAGAGTCAAAATGTGAACCCAGGAAGCTTGGTCTGAGGTCTCCTCACTCTACTGATCAATTATACTGCATTAAAATTCACTTCTCTTGGAATAGACTTGTTCAATTTGAATTTATATTGGATGCAGCATTGTCTAAAAAGTTATTTCTGCTTAAATGAATTATTTGTTTTTTTGAATCCCCAGGTCGACTTAGTCACAGGATTAGCTATAGAAGAAGCTTGTTATGCTCAGGTATGTAGTACAGTCACCTGTTTGGTGGCATTGTCTTTACCTTCTTGGGCAGTACAAGTAAATGACATGTTTCTGAGCAAGATGGCTTCATTCACCACCACTCCAAAGTGGTACAAATAAGTTGAATGAGATTATTTCTTCCTTTTGCCTGTTACCAGCTCTTAGGACTGATGGTTTTCCACAGACAAATTCGTCTACATAATTTAGAGATGGTAACTTGGTGCCATTTGGCTGTAGCACTTCGTCTCGGCTCATGTCTTCTTGGTGAGAATGGACTTGGCATCTTACCCTGCATATGTAGAGAGATGGCAGAGGGTGAATGTGTGCCCACTACACCATGATGCTATTTGATATGCTGACATTTTCTGAGGTTCCATATTGGAAGTTCACTAATGTAAGGGTAACTATATTTATAATGATTATGATTAGTGTTATATTGATTAAATTCAGGTTAGTAGGTTTGTTTTGTGAGGAGAGTCTCACACATGATGGACAGGCTACCTAAATGCCAGCTCCAGTTCTGTTTATAACAAGTATATACAGTCTGGGCCAGGAGTTTGGCCTAGTGATAGAGTGTTGCCTAGCATGCACGAAGCCCTGGGTTCAATTCCTCGGTACCACATACATAGAAAAAGCCGGAAGTGATTTTGTGGCTCAAATGAGAAAAGCCTAAGGACAGTGCCCATGCCCTGAGTTCAAGCCATAAGACTGGCAAAAAAAAAGTGTGTGTGTGTGTCTTTTTTTTTTCTCTATTTTTCCCAAAAGATAATGACTTTGTTTCAGGATATCTGAACCAAAAGAACTTCATTCTGGTCTTTCACAGAGGTTTTAGAAATTATATGACGGAATCATGAGTTGGTTACTCTTTGGCTGCATATATCCATCACTCACCAATGACTTATATGCTATGAGTGGAGGAAATTTTAACTGTCTTTGACTTCAAAAAGTTTGCCAAGCATTTATAAAGAAATTCCACTTTTCTACGCTGCTGTCCAGAAAAATGTATGCTGATGTCACATTTCTAACTTGTTATATGAGGCCAACATGATCCTAATACCTAAAAGAAATGCCGCAGAAAGGTATTACAAGAAAGGAAGAGTATCAAACATCTCTCATGAGTATGCACAAAAAAAATCCTTTGAGATAATTAAAAAAAGTTATATGCCTAACCAAGTGAGATTTATTCACACATCAAGGCTTGTTAATTAAACATTAGAAAAATCAGTCAGTGTAATCTATCATATAAACAAGTTAAAGAAGAAGGATTATAGTCATGTCAGTAAATGCAAATAAAAAGCATAGACTGGAGGTATGGCTCAAGTTGTAAAACACCAGCCAAGCAATTAAGCTGCATAAATGTGAGACTCTGAGTTCAAACTCTGCTGCTGCTGCAATAAAAAAACAAAACAAAAAAAAATAATAAACCATTTTGAGCCAGGTGCAGTGGCTCACGTCTGTAATCCTAACTACTCAGGAAGCTGAGATCTGAGGAGCAAGGTTCAAAGCCAGCCCAGGCACTAAAGACCTTGTGACTCTTATCTTCAATTAATCACTAAAAAGAGGGAAGTAGAGCTGTGGCTCCAGGGATAGGGCGGTAGCCTTGGGCTGAAGAGCTCAGGGATAACGTCAAGGCCCAGGGATAGGGCAGTAGCCTTGAGCTGAAGAGCTCAAGAATAGTGCTCAGATCTAGAGTTCAAGCCCCATGACCCATAAAAAAAAAAAGGTTTTGATAAAATATAATATTACCTATTATAAAAATTCTCAGCAAACCCTAAATGAAGTAGAACTTCTTCAACTTGATAAGAATGTGCTTATCAATTGCACATAAAGATCAGATGAAATATGGTTGTCCTCTCACTGTAATGTTTTAACAGCATACTTGGAGTCCTGGATATGCAGTAGGAAAAAGATTTAGCAGTAGTTCCTGTTAAGAAGGAAGAAATTAATGTGTTCACAGACCAGGTTAACTGTATATGTAGGAAATCTCAAAGAATAACAGGCACAACAACAAACCTTATCATGAATGACAGCAAGATTACAATCCATGCTAATGTACAGAAGTCAATGGTCTCTGTCTGCCAGCAGTGGAAAATTGGAGCTCAAAATTAATAGTACATTAGTAGAAAGAACATGAAAGACTTAGATATAAGTCCAGATAAATATGTCCACAAGCGATAGGAAAAGAAACTACAAAACTCTGGTGAGAGAAATCAAGATCTAAATAAACAGGAAAATGATCTGTGTTCATGGATCTGAAAACGTAATCTTTGTGAAGTGATGAGTTTTCAGCAAAAATCTCAACCAGTCACTTTATGGATGTTGATTCTGACCTAGGTAATGCAAAGTCCAAAGACAGAATGACCAGTACACTGTTCCAGAGAATAGTGCCGAAGACTGACATTACCTTACCAAAAGCTTCTGTAATCAAGACATTGTGATACTGGTGAAAGAATACACATCTAGATTAAGAACCATCAGGAACCCTGAAGTAGACTCACACCATATAGTCAGCTGATAATTTTGAGAATCAAAAATAGATCTCTGCAGAAAGGGTAGTGTAATCTTTTGCTCCTGTCCCAGGATAGGAGCTATGAAATTGCAAAAGGCCATGAAGGAACCTTTAATGCATGTCACTAAGAAAAGTTTCAGTCTAAAAAGTCAATGTACAATATAATTCCAGAAAAATGAAATTCTGGAAAAGGTTTTGAGTGATAGAGGTCACTCAAATAAATAAATGGAACAAAAGGCTGTTTAGGGCAAAAATCTGTGCTGCTCTTAAAAATTAAAATCTTAAAAAAAAAAGAAAAGAAAATTTAAACTTGAAATGGGAAAAGGCTATTTGGAGTAAAAAATAATTCAGCCACATAATTACACAAATTGGTCCATTGACTTGCAGATTTCAAAGGTTCAGGATGAGCTTCTAATACATTTTCTTAGGTAATATTTGCTAAACTGGGACTATTCTGGTTTTAATTTCTTTGGTAATGTTTTACTTTTCTTAGACCATTTCTACAAAAGATAGACTCGAAGGTCTTCTTGCTTTTAAAGAGAAAAGGCCCCCTCGCTTTAAAGGCGAATAGGAGGAGCAGAAGCTCATACAGTGCCGCCGTAATGAAGGTACTTCTGGAAGTACCTTTCCAGCCCGCCCTAGGCCTCAGCCCACGGACCCTCCATGACCAAAGTGAGGAGCTGCTCATGTCCCGAGTTCGCATCTGGAAGGACCATCCTGTACTTCTGCCATGTGTATCATGTAGTCATTCATATTTGTAAGGCTACTAGTGTACTGTCAGAAACATTACAATTAGGTATATGTTTTTAAATACTTCCCGCATATGATGCTTTCCGTTCTTACTTTTTTTTAATGTGAATAATTTATATATTGCACACTCTAGGGAATCATATTGACTGTATGTCTACTGTGCTGCATTAAGAAAAATAAAATCATTTCTGTATACCAAAAATGTGAAGTTATACCAAATAAAGTTTCTGAGTGATTAGATACCTATGGGCAAGTGCACATATGTACATCTCAACTGGAAAAATGAAGTGATAGACCTTCTGAGTGAAAACTACCTAATAAAAATAAAATACGTGAAAACAACCTCTTACCCCATCCTTTTCGAATTGAATCCATCATTGCATGTTGGGCTGGAGAGAAACCGTTTCATGCTGATTCTATCAGGCAGCTTCTTTCTCTAGTCTTGGCCTACAGAACCAACTTACTCCAAGCAGACTCTAATCAGAGAGTGGTGCCTGGCCTCTACTGTGCAGGAAAAAGAAAATGGTACCCCGAGGTTGGGTTGGGTGTCATGACTTAAGAGTGTCCATACACCGATGGCTCACGCCTGTAACCCTTGCCCACTCAGGTCATCTGGAGATTCAGAATGTCTATAAGAGATGCCGTTTCCAAAATAACCTGCAAAAAGCCAGGTTGGCAGGGCCAGCCAGCCAGAGTCTCTGAGTCCAAACCCTAGTACCACCAAAAAATAAATGAATAAGTAAAAGTGGAGACTGTCCTATGCTTCGTGGCCCCCTCAATTTACACTGGATTTTTGTAAGGGAAAAAAACAAAAATGGTGACCATCACAGTGCTTTCTTGTAATAGACATGAAGAGAGGCCTTCAGGAGCGGGTATGGACCAGCGGGGGGAGTCTGCCTGTGAGATGTGGGAATTGTGGACTGTGCTCCCAAGTACCTGAAAAGAGCTTTGTTGGTGTTCCTTTTGTCCCAGCAGAATGCCTGCTGAAGTGGTTCCCGGGCATGGCCTCGTCATGCCGAAGACATCAGCTGAGATGGCCCTGCCACACTGAATTCTCAACAGGTTTAACCTTTGCTTTGGGAGTCTAACTCTCACCATAATTCTAAAATTCCAACCAGATACAAAGGTGGAGCAGTTTGCAAATGGCTGTCAGTTGCTGTCTCCACTGAGGCCTGTGTACCAGGCTGCTTTTGCATCACCTGAGCTGCTACAGATTACAGATCGCGCCTGTAATCCTAGCTATTCAGGAGGCTGAGATGTGAGGATCACAAAGGCAGCTGAGGCAGGAAAGGCAAAAAATGAAGTAGAGCTGTGCTTCAAGTGGTAGAGTGCTAACCCATTAGCAAAAAGAAGAAATAGAAACAAACAATAACAACAAAAACACCGCAGGGACAGCACCCAGGCCCAAGACCAGCACTGGGGGAAAAAAAGGTGCCACGTGATTCCTGAGGCAGATCCCTAGACCAGCTGATAGCTGCTTATTAGTTAATCTTTTTAATTTCCTAGTAAGCCAGACTTGTATGGCTCACATCTGTAACCCGAGCCACCCAAGAGATTGAGATCTGAGGATGCTAGTTCAAAGCCAGCAAGGGCAGGAAAATCCATGAGACTTAATCTTCAATTAACCTCCCAAAAAGAAGTGGAACCGTGACTCCAGTGCTACAGAACCAGCCTTGAGCCTAAGATCTAAACACTTGCCCAGGCCCTAAGTTCAAGCCCCAGTACTGGTTAAAAATAAATAAATAAAGCTCTGACTTAAGTCACGTAATTTCTCTTTTGCTGCCTTCCCTTCCCCTTGGTTTTCATTCTCTGAACAGTCTGGCTATTCCTGGAGGGGGCCTTGCTGCCTTGAGGATGGAACGCCTGCAGGGGCCTGACTGAAGTGACATCAATAGCTCTTCTTTTCCAGCCTGGGGAGTAAATGTGATCTCTCATCCTGTTGCTTTTGAAACAAGCTGGAAATAGGATGTTCAGGGGAAAGAAGGGTAAGTCCACCCCGAAAGGATGGATGATGGATGAAGCTCACTGAAAATCCAAGGAAAGAAAGCAAAGTGAAGAGGAAAAAAAAAGCATTTTGCTTTACTTCACAGCAAGAGACCTACCTACTCCTTTGGCAAGAATTCAACATTGGCTAATTTATAACTTACTTCCCAAACAGAGAGGTCTCTGAGTGACTTCAGTTTCTGAGTCAAGGGAAGAGTCTCAAACTATGAGTCCAATTTTCTGATTGCTTCATATATATATATATATATATAACTTTTTCCTGTAATAATAGATCATGGTTTCTCATCAATCAGGTCCCCTCGCTTGCTGTAACTATCAAAACCTTGTCATGAAGTAGAGGAGTTTTGTTGTTGTTTGGTTTGGTTTTGGTGCAGGTACTGGGGCTTGAACTTATTAGGGCCTTAGCCCTATTCATTTTGCTCAAGACTAGCACTCTACCACGTGAGACCACAGCTTGATTTTCAGCAGTTGGCAGGTTCGTTGGAGGTGATAGTTAGCTTTCCTATCTGGGCTGGCGTGGAACCTCAATCTCCAGAACTCTGCCTCCTGAGAAGCCAGGAACCACCTGTGCCCAACAATGAAATGTCATTTTAAGTAATACTTAGGGGTGTGCTTTGTTCATGAGCCAAAGTGGTAGAATAGCAATTCTTGGATACAGTTCTTACAGAAAATACATGTTTTCCTATGAGCCCATCACAGTCTGGCGGATGACTCCTCTTCACTTGACCTTAACTTTCACTTGTACTCCAACAGTGGCTCTTTTTTTTAGGTTCCAAAGATCACAGCAGGCTGACATTTTAAAATAATCAGATCATTATTTGCCTACCAACCTAGTTACATTTTAACTGATAAATATGTCCGTGTTTATTGGGCTTTATCGAAACAGCAATTGAGTTCATTTTTCTCATAGTATGTTAAAGAATAACAGTATACATAATAAACATGTGTCACCACAGACAAAAATAGCATTTGAACATCATTTCTTAGGTGCTGATATTTTGATAAATGAAGTGCCACAGTTGTGCAGATTGTGATTTGGGGCACTTTGGGAAGTAGGGGAGAGGAGGATTTTAAACCTCTGCTCAGAACATCTGTGCCTCTTACTCTCGGAAATGTCGGCCTTTCAAAGTTTATAATCCTTCTCTTCGGGAATCTAAAAATTCTACTACCCCTTAGAGCGAAGGATCCAATCCTCAATGTGTTGGGCAGTGTTGATTTTCTGAATGAATTCTCCGGGGCCGCCAAAGGGGTGTGTGATCAAGAAGATAAAAGAGTGCACAGACCCTGTGGATATGATGGAGGAAGACTAGCTATTGTCTGAAAGGACTGAATTATAAGCCCATCACACCTATCTGATACGTTTACAGCACTGCTCTGCTTCTCTCCATGTCCTCCCTGCACTCATTCTTGCTGTGGTTTTTGAGGGTGCCAGTTTCTCAGATCCATAGCAGTGTGTGGTGGAGTGCAGGACTGAACCTAGAGCTGCTGACTGTCTCATTGCTACTGAGCTGATAAAACCGGACAGCATAACCCAAAACTGCCAGTGCATAGGGACCAGTGTCTTTTACCCCCAATTGTTTGCCCGTTATCTGATGGCCCAGGCAGGCAGGGTGACAGAGCTCCTTGGAACTGCTACACCAGTCACTGCATGGTTCTACTCCTAGCCCTAGGAAATAGGTTTGTCCATTTCTAGTTTAAGAAACAACCCAGCTGAGCCAGCAAAGGGGCGCATACCTGTAATCCTAGCTTCTCAGGAGGCTGAGATTTGATGATCACAGTTCCAAGTCAGCTCAGGCAGAAAAGTCCATAAGACTTATCCCTAACTTATCTCCAATAAACTACTCAGAAAAGGCCAGAAGTGGAACGGTGGCTCAAATGGTAGAGCACTAGCCTTGAGTATAAAGAAGCTCAGGAGCAACACCCAGGCCCTGAGTTCAAACCCTAGGACCAGCAAAAACAATACTAGATACTCGGGAGGCTGAGATCTGAGGATTAATGTTTAAAGTCAGCCAGGGCAGAAAAGCTTGTGACACTTATCTTTAATCAACCACTGGCTCTAGTGCTAGCCTTGAGCAAGTAAGCTAAAGGTCAACACCTAGACCTTGAGTTCAAGACCCAGTACTCACAAAGGAAAAAAAAAAGGAAGAGAGAAAGGGAGAGGGAAAGGAAAGGAAAGAGGCTGAGTGCAAAGTTTATGCTGCTCATTCTTCACACAGAGTCCTAATATTTACTGACTCTCTTGTCCAGTACCTGCAACTGTCTTTGCAAAGCCTGACAGGTGTCAAGTCGTCTCTGATCTAGTATTGCAGTGTGTGTGCCAGAAACTGCAGAGAGGAGTGGAAACATTCCGATGGCATTGGGTTGCAGCTGGGGAATGCAGTTTCTGTGGTGACGCTCACAGAAGGTGGAGTTGGGAAATGCACTCTCTTGACCTCTGCCAAAATTGAGTTCCTTTCGCTTTCAGCCTCCAAAGAGTGTTGAATAAACCTTTTATGTGGCCAAAAGTGAAGTGTTTGGCTAGCAAGGTAAGTTCAAACTTCTCACTGCCTCTCCCATACTGAGTAGTAGTACTTCTGAATTGTCTCAGCAGTCCCAAAGCATGCTTTTCATGAAGTCTAAACTTGTCTGAGAGTGGGCATGATTTAAATACTGAAAAAAAATAGAACCACTAAGCCAGTGCCAGTGGCTCACATCTGTCCTTCTAACTACTCAGGGGGTGGGATCCAGAAAAGCGCTATTTGAAGCAAGCCTGAGAAAAAAAAATGGTGAGACTCCAACTTCCAAATAGTGTGCAAAAAGCCAGGCTGACGGGGTGGCTCAAGTAATAGGCAAAATAGGAAGTCCAAGACCCTGAGTTCCAACTCTTAATACAAAAAAGAAAAAGAAATGAAAGCAATATAAACAAAGATACGTATGGCATGCCATAGGAGATAGCGAATGACAATAATTCAACGTGACAGGAAGAATGTGTGATCGATTCTCTCTCTTCTAGGACCTCAGAGCACTGTCCTTTAGCTTTTTTCAATCAAGGCTAGTGCTCTAGCACTTGAGCCACAGCTGTACTCCTGGCTTTTTGTTGATTCACTGGATTAAAGAGTTTCCCAGACATTCTTGCCTGGGCTGGCTTTGAACTATGATCCTCAGATCTCAGCCTCCTGAGAAGCTAGGATTGCAGGCATAAGTTACCAGCTTTTTTTCTTCTTTTTTTCTTTCTGGCTCTTATTCTATTTATCAGTGGACTATTGGTAGCTTGCTCAGCCCTCTAAATAAGCATGTACAATACACTGGAAAATTACTTCCTTTTAGTTTGCTCTTTGTGGGAATGTGTTTGACTTGTGCTTGTTAATCCACTTTCCTAAAAAGACCTGGCAGATGGTATTTATCTTGGGCCACCCACAGCGCTGGTACTCCTGAGATGGGCTGTGGTGAGCCATCTCTCAGTGAACCTGCACATTAGTCTAGGCTCAGAAAAGACTGGTAACCTCAAACTTCAAATCCCTTCTGCTGTCTTAAATACCACCACTCGCAGTTTATATCTGCCCATATACACTTTATGCTTACAAGTGTAGATATGATGATATATGTTGGATTTCCTGGGGCGAAATGGGCAGATTTAAACATTTTAAATTATGTCCAATCCTTGACCCCTAAGCTCATATTGGAGGCCACAACATAAACATATCTTGTCTCTGTCTATTCATCAGATTCCAGAATAGCTTTCTACAGCTGCTGTTGTCTGGGTTAGGTCCTTTGACAAACATCCTTTGGGCATGTATCTGGAAACAATGTTGAGACAAAAACTATCTTAGTGATTCCTTCCTTCCTTCCTTCCCTCCCTCCCTCCCTCCCTCCTTCCTTCCTTCCCTCTCTCTATCCCTCCTTCCTTCCATTTTCTTGTTTTTTTCCCTACTCCATATAATTGTGCACAGTATTTCTTTATTCTCCTTTTTATTTTGATATCTTAACCCTGATCTGAACATTTTAATGTGCACACTCTCTCTCTTTCTCTCTGCCAATCTAGTTGGGTTCGTGAATTAAATAAAGTTGAATTTCACTGATTTTTCTTTGTACTTCTTCTTTCATTTGGTTCCATTCGAAGCCTTACATTCTTCTGTTTGCTCTCTTTGGTTAATTTGCTTGTTATTAACATAGAGAGTGCCAGTTACTGATTGATGATTTTTCTTCCTGTAAAGTAGCCGTTTGCAGCTACATACTTTCCTCTAGGCACTCTTGAATAGCACCGTGCACTTTGTGTTGTGTTTTTTGTAGGGAAGAGTTAACCTAGAGGCCCTGAATGGATACCTGTGTCTATCAGCCTTGCTGCAATTTGACCCTTGGCTAATATTGAGATCTTAGGTTTGGCGAAGTTCCCTTTATTAGTTCCCAGGAACTAATGAGAGTCATTCCTGATTTGTTGGTATACACAGTCTGATAGATGTGGAGCTCCTGCTTTCTTTTTAGGAATGCAGAATTTGGGGATTTGTCAGGGAGAACATACTTAGAATGCAAATGCAAATGCTGAACGTTCAGTATGTATTGAGATTTTGATAACACTTCCGCATTCTGCTTGACTTACCCAGGACCTTTGACAGTGACTGGTCTTTGGTGGTCACCATACACTTTTTCCCTTTGTTGTTCCTGCTTGGTATCCTTTGGCTGTCAGAAATCACCAATATTGGCCAGAAGCTGAGACCTGTGTGTTTTTCCAGTTAGGATTACCAGATATGAGGAGTGAGTTGGGGATCTCTATCATGTGGGTTTCATTTTCATTCATCTTAAAGTAATTTTAATTTTTCTTTTTAAAAATCTTTGGCCCTTTTCTTGTTTAGATTTTTTTTTTAATCCACATACTTGTAAATCCTGCAAATTTCTATTTTACTGATGAAGATCTCATTCGATTGCAGATGGCAAACAAAATGTGAAGACTTTCCGTCTACTCTGTTTTATTAAGACTTGTGTTATGGCCTGATATGTTGGCTGGCCTACTGAAGGTTGTGTGTGAAGTGGGAAGAACATGAATTCTGCTCTTGCTGGAGGAAGTATCTGATACATTTATTTCCTTGTTTCTGAGTACTTGTTTTAGTCACTTCTGAAAGTGAAGCATTGGCAGTTTGCAATTACTATTGTTTAATTGCTTATTGTTCAACCTGAATAGCTGTATGTTACAACACATAGTTGTTGATACATCTTGCTTTGGAGTTTGAGGGTTTAACCGTTTGTGTTTCATGCAATTATTTATTAGGAAGAGTTGATAGTCATCATTTTGCTATTTGCTTTTTCTACATTATGTTTTTTGATTCCTTATTCCTCGCCTTCTTCGTGTTTTAACATGTATTTTCTAGCATGCCTTTTGAATTCATTTGCCATGTGTTTTGCATGTGTAGCACATTATATATATATATACAGTATATAAATTATATAGATATATCTAATGTTATATATTTCATAATATTACATGTTACATTAATATTACTATTACATATATAATATATAGAATTACATATTATATATATTTTATTTTCTACTAAATTTCTTTATTTTTTGGTGGTACTAGAGTTGTATCTTATTGACTTCATCTCCTAATAGTTTTGCCATACAAATTAAATATCTGTGCCTTATAAGGTCATCATAACCACTGAGTAATCACTACTGAATGAAGTTATTTTTAAATTCTGATTGAGAAAGGAAATAGTTACAAACAGAAAATATGCTTGAACTCTCTTATAAAAGTATTTTTGGCCAGGCACTGGTGGCGTATGCATATAATCCTAGCTATTCAGAAGGCTGAGGCTGAAAATCGAAATTCAGAGCCAGCCAGGACAGGAAAGTCCATGAGATTCTTATCTCAAATTAACCACCAAAAATCTGGAACTGCAGATGTAGACTGGCACATAAGCACACACACACACACACACACACACACACACACACACACACCCCCCACATCTTTGAACCTTCAGTATTGTTACCTGTATCTATGTTCTTTATTTTTCTGATGTGAATTTGAATTACTTTCTAGTGCCTTTTCATGTCAACCTTAAGAACTCCTTTTGATTTTTCCTATACGGAGGATATACTAGAATTTTTAGTCTTTAAAATGTTTTAAATTTAGCTTCACATTTGAAGGATATTTTTGTTAGATATACAATTTTGATTGACAGACTTCTTTCATTTCCACTTTCAATGTGTCACCATGCAGTCTTTGACTTTCATGGTTTTGCATGAAAAATCAGCTGTCATTCTTTTGGATAATGCTTTGTACATAAGTTTACTGCTTTCAGAATCTATTCTTTGTCCTTTGACAAAATTAACTGTTTCCGTGTGGCTCTCTCTGATTCGATGCTGTTTCTTTGAGTTTCTTGGATGTGTCAAATTTTGACAAATTTGGACACTTTGGGGCTATTCTTTCACACACGTGTGCACGCGCGCGCGCACACACACACAATTGGTGGTCGTGAGGCTTGAACTTGGGGCCTGGGTAATGAGGGTTAACCTTGATCAAAAATGTTCACTGTTCACAGGTCCATGTCTCATGGACTTTCTTGCCTGGGTTAACTTTGAACTGTGATCTTTGGATCTCAGCTTCTTGAGTAGCCAGGATTACAGGCATAAATGAACGACTTTTACCCAGCCTGTAGTTGGCCTTCTTGAGTCCTAGGAATATATCAGAGCTTGTTTCAGCACATCTCATTGTCCAGTTTTTCCTTTTAAGTGTTTTGGTCAGCTCCTTATTTTCTTCAGTAGTTATTAATGCACCTTTGATGACGACTAATCGTCAGTGATTGTTTCCATAAACCCCCTGCAGGAAAGAGCAGTTTCCAATGAGTCAGGTCCCGAGTTTAATCAAAAGCTTTTACATGTGGTGAGGTGGAGTTTTCTTTATCACTAAATCTTCAACGAACCAACAGCCAGGTCAGATAGCAACAGGAGTAAAGTTTTAGGGAGGCTACAGACACATTCACAATGCCTTTTGGGATACTGTAAGTTTTAACATCCCATCCAAAACTCTTGTCGCAATTTAACAACTACCATTTTGATATTGAGAGGTGAGACCTTTAAGAAGCAATTGAGAACCAGGTCTGGCTGTTCACTGCTCAGAAGAGTGAGATCTGAGGTTTGGGGTTCAAAGCCAGCCCAGGCAGGACCACTCACCACCAAAATGCTAAAAGTGAAGCTATGGCTCAAATAGGAAAGTGCCAGCTTTGAGAAGCAAAACTAAGAAAGAATGCCCAGTCTCTGATATCAGATCTCAACACACACACACACACACATACACACACACACACACACACATACACACACACACATACACACACCATGATTTAGAAATGCTGGCTTAGCCCCCATGAATGAGTGAATGTTGTCACCATGGAAATGAGATGGTTATTCAGGGAGGGGGCTTTTATTTATTTGAGGGAGCCATTATTGTACCTCTTATCCCCTCCCATTGTGGGACATCATGTTATGGTGTAACCAGAGAGGCCTGGTTGATGTCAGGATCCTGTTGTTATACTTCTGGGTCTCCGTAACTATGAGATGTGGCTGTAGGATCTTGCTGGAACAGGGGGAATGGATTAGACACATGGACACACCGGTGTGGGGTATTGGTTTACAAGATGAAAGTGAGCAAAAGACATAGGCCAACGCATTATCTTAACACTCTCTGTTCTTATTGAGATCCAGCCATTTCCCTTCAATAAAAGCTTCTCCAATCATTGCAAAAATTGGAGGTTTTTTTTTTTGCTTTTGGCCTTGTTTTCCCATTGTTTTTCAGTGTTCTCTCTCTATATATATTATTGTAATTAATAGAAGGGTTACATTATATTCACCGGATAGAAGGTGCATTACTTCACATACATTGATACCCTTTCTCATGACTTGGTCCCCATTTCCCTCCCTCCAGTGTTTTTACTGCTTGTATGGGGACAGGTTTTTGGAGTTTCTGGTTGCCTGTGCCTGTTGCAGTCACCCCTCCATGCTCAGGGCATTCCACTGCCGTCATGGGTAAGGGCTGGGGCATCATGGGTAAGGGCTGGGGCTGCTGTGCTGCTGACAGCTATAGACGAGGCCATTTTTGGACTGCCAGCACATCACAACTGACGTTGGATCATTTTCGTTGCAGTTAAAATATTTAATATGTGTAATATCTTTGTTTCTCACATGAAAAGTTGAATTGTGGTCCAAAGGTGGGGCTTACTGCGTCCTTTTCTTCCTTTGTTCTTTAGGCTGGTACTTGGGAACTTATACTCTCAGCTTTTTCATTCATGGCTGTGGCTCTACCACTTGAGTCTCTCTCTCGCTTCTGGGTTTGGTTTTGTTTTTAACTGGACATCAGAATCTCTCTCAGATTTCTCTGCCCAGCGTGTCTTTGAACCTTGATACTCAGTTTAGCCTCTCGAGTACCTAGAATTATAGGTATGACCCACTGGTTCCTGGCTGTGCATTTTCTTTTAAATGTGTTTTGAGGATAGATCCAGGAAATAGAAATACCGTGCTCCAGCCAGGGCTCACGCTCCTCATCACGAAGCCAGATGGACTGGGAAGTATTTGAGCTCGTTCAGCTCCCAGTGGCTAAACAAACAACTGTTAACCAAAGCAAATCAATCTGTAAGTGGCGCATTCAAGTTGGCAGAAAGAAATCAGAAGTTAATGATTAATTTTCCAGTAAGATTCCTGTTTTGTGTTTTAGGAAAACAGTGTCTTCCAGGCAATTCTGTGTATGCTTTACCAGTAGACATTTAGACAAGAATGACACAAGTATCCATTCATTGGATAAGGTTTTCAGTCCAGTAACAGTATGCTGGTGATGGAATCTAAGAGTCTTTTTCTCAGAGAGAGAAATAGAGAGGAGAAAGAAGGACAGAAAATGAGAAAGAAAGAAATAGCGGAAGAGAGAGAGAAGAGAAAAATATAAAAGAAATAAAGTGAAGGAGAGAGAGAAAGAGGAGAAAGAACGAAGGAAAGAGAAGAAATGCAAAAAAGGAAAGAAGGAAGGAAAAGGAAGGAAAAGGAAAGGAAGGAAGGAAGGAAGGAAGGAAGGAAGGAAGGAAGGAAGGAAGGAAGGAAGGGGAGAAAATAAACTGGGTGCAATTTATGGAATCATTATTCTGAATATATATTAGAGAAATATAATCTAGCTGGCTTCTAGAATGTGTGATTAAGTTGCAGAATTCTCAGGTTGGGATGATATTGGAACAAAGCCCTTTGGATCACAAGACTTACCGGCGAGAGTTATGTGCCTGGCTCCTCTGACTTCTCAACACACAGTGCTCATTGTTGCTACCCAGGCCAATTACCGCTGTGTTCCAGGAGAGCAACAGAGCTGGTGTTGATGTTACAAAAACAGTTTATGCTACACAAGCTCTTTATTCATGTCATAATTACAGCATATTTGTTTAAGTATTTCGCAAGTGTTCTCTTTGGATAATACTGGCAAGATTAAGTAATAGTTTCTCGCTAATGTGATTGCCCAAGAACAACAAACATGATAGATGGAGATTTTATGCATTAGTTGGATGAGTAGCTACCAGCATTCTTGTCCTTTTGCTTTTCTTATGCCTAAACTTATTGTGGGGCTGCTATATGTCTTGTTTCAAATGCAAACACCAGGAAGGATTTAAGCAGGGGAAAACAATTGCTTTCAAGACTAAGGAATACTTTTTCTACTGGACACTTAGTCCAGCAGTAACATGCTGCCAGCAAGCAGAGACTTCAAAGACTCTTCCTTTGGAGCTCAGAAGGAGTCAAAATTTCTGCTTCTTCAGAAAGTCCAAATGAATTTTTGGCAATCACTTAGTGCTAGCAAAAGTCAGGCACCCCGTGGTTCAGTTCTGCCTTGGAAAAGGTCAGCAGGAGACGCAGATTCGGCCTGTATTGTGCAGTATGCCCTCTGATTCTGTGCCACGTGCTTCGGGAGACATTATGCAATGTTCCCCCCTGATTAATGGCTGCTTGCACAAGAAGTTTTTCATTACCCTGACTGTAAGCATTCTGGAAATGATTAACTTCATGACATAACGCTCATCACACAAATATGGATGATCCAAACAGAGCTTCAAAATAAAGTGGAAACAACAGAGGAGTGTTTTTTGACTTCTTCCTGGGTGCCCGAGAAAGTGGGAGTTTCAAGTAAGATTGGGTGTGATGCTGACCAGGGGAAAGGATTCATTTTTCTCCTCCCATTAAAGAATTAGTAGGCAGAAAAATGTTGCAGAAAAACAGAGTAAGTTTATTTGAAAGTAAAAGGGAAGCCATTAGAGGAAGTAGTGAGACTCGAAGAGAAGGTTCCCCAAAGCTAAGTCCAAAGGACTCATCTTGGAGGGTGGTTCATATAGTATAGGGCTATTCTCTGGGTCCTAATAGAGCTACCTAGAACAGCACCCCATTTTAGACCAGGTACCTTCAGAGAGGAGGGAGCACTCTGTTTTGGGATGGGAAGGCTGGGAGCAGCCACAAGCTTGTCCTTCCCAGAAGGAAGCCAGGTAGTGAAAGCAGACCCTCCGATCATCTGAGAGCACAGGTTCAGATGTCCCACGAAGCTGAATGAACCATAGGCTGTTTTCCCAACTAAATTTGTTCAGACCCAAACTGTGTTTCCTCGGAGAGTTCTGACCCAGTGTGGACGCTTCCCCGGGCTCTGATCATCACAGCTGACACCTCTCTTGAAAGTAGACAAGCTCCTTTCCTGGCTAAGTGTGAAGCAAGTTTTCTTACCATTGTGATTTGCCCAGAAATTCTTATTCTGTGACGAAAGTCAAGGACCCCAAGTGAAGAGCTCCTACACGTAAAGAGAAGCTTCACTAAACCTCACCTCCATTGAGTGACAAGTCTCGAGTGTGGTCTTGGTGGCAAAAGGAAAGTAACCCCTTCATGGTCTCCCAAGCCCTTGCCTTCCCACTACCTTCTGACAGATGCCTTCAAAAATCAAGAGAGAAAAAGAGACAGAGACAGAGGGGGGAGAGAAGAGGAAGAGAAGAAAGGAGAGGGAAGCAGAAGGGAGGGGAGGGGAAAGGAGAAGAGAAAGAGGAGAAGATGAAGAACAAAGAGGAGCAGAAAAGGGAAGAGAAGAAAGAAGAGAGAGGAGAGGAGAGAGGAGAGGGGAGAGGAGAACCCAAGGAGACCATTGCAACACTAGCAGTAGAGCAGCAATGCTGGCTGGAGTTGTCTGCTCCTGAGTGACAACACTGAAAAAGTGCTGTAGAGGTGTGCTGCTGCCCTAGTGGTCTTTGCCTCCGGTGGAACTAGCCACAAGCAAAAACAGACAGTTTTGTATCACTGCCACTGATACCACACGATTTCCAAGGCCATAGAAGATGTTGACTTCAGTGAAATGCTGATTTCTTTCATGTCATGTTGGTTATTATTCACCAGTTTCTGCATTTTCTCTAGTCAGAGTCCAGTAACTGTCACGTGGGACTCCGCAAAATATTCTCATGTTCACCCATTTAACAATAAATGAAAGAAAGAAAGAAAAGGAGTCCTGGTTTTTAATGTTCAGGAATTGTTCTGGGAGTTTCTACTGCAACATGATCAAACCACATTAGAGAACATTGCCTGTTTGCTAAATAAAACTTCCAAAGAATCGGACATGTGGTTTTTCTTTCTCTTGAACAATGAATGCCCCACACTGACGCTGTGTAAGATGACTCACCCAGCAATGCTGCCACAAGGTTTTGTGGGAACAAAATAATTTTGAAACACACACACACACACACACACACACACACACACACACACAAGAGGAGTAACTTAGCTACCTTCTAGAGAGAGCTTTGAATACTTTTCTTAGCTCAGGGGAGGACTCAGTCCCATCCCTGCCTGCTTTCCCACACGCAGGCTCCATTCAAAGCCAGTGGGTTTTCTCTCCCCCTCCCAACGTGTATTTCTTCTTTCCTCACTGTCTGTCTCCCTCTCTATTTCCTTCTCTCCTTCCCTGTCTCCATCTCTGTGTCTCCTTGGGGAACCCAAGGCCCTGTGCATACAAGGCAAATTCTATACCAATGTCATGGCGGCCCTACCAACCTCCACCTAACTGAAGCAGATTGCTTCAACTAGGGAGTGGGTGGGGTGGGAGGGAGGAGGAGCAGGTGCTCCCTCAGTGGCCATTGTTGCTGTGAAAGGCCAGTGCAGAGTTGCTTCCTGGAAGAGGCCTGCAGAATGGAAGCCACCCGCTGTGTTTCCCATGAACCTCCTGTGGATTCCAAACCCTGGGTCCAAATCTCAGGATTGTTTCTGCTTTGAGTCTTCCAAAGAGGACTTCCTGGAGTGTGTGTGTGTGTGTGTGTGTGTGTGTGTGTGTGTGTGTGTGTGTGTGTGTTCCCTTTTGTAATCCTAGAGGTCAGACAGCGACAGCTAGAAGCTGGATTTAAGTAGCTCCCTTGCTGGTGTTGTGTGAATGATCGGGGTTGCTGGCATGCAGGGCTTGGCTGACAAACAGCCAGGACCAAGGCATGGTGGCCCAGGATGCCCCAGAAATCCTTGCCAGGCCCTTGTCGGGCAGAGGTGCTGTTTCACTGGAATAGGTTTATTATCTGGGGGTTGTAAAACCTTAAATACCTGTCCCGAGCAATTTAATCTATAATCTTCTGTGCAGAATTCCTTTTGACCTGTCAGGTGAGCAATGACATTTGAGATCTGGGTTATTCAAGAGGGTGGGAGAACTAAGTGACGCGGCAGCTAAATATAGCCTAGAAGTGAGGCCAGGCGGGTCAGACCTGCTGGGCACTGAGACCTCCAGCCCCCAGCCCAGGAGTAAAGCCCCCTCCCCACTCCCCAAACCCTGTGATTGTAACCTGTGTGCTCATGTCAGGGGGGGGTACTCCAGGGGTCAGATTTCCCCCCTCTGGCTGTATCTCAGGCACAAGCGCATTTCCATCGAAAAGCATGAGTCACCCACAGAGGCATAAGAGGGAGGGAGGGAGGGGCAACCGTGTCCACCACCGGAAAACACTGAGGACAAGGGCCTTTTTATAGCTTTCTGAGTAGGCTTTCTTTTCCATAGGTTAATTTTTATCTGAACAACCCAGATAAGGTTGATTGGGCCTTAAAAAAAAAAAATAAAAATACCTAAGAAAAGTATTTAAATTCAAGGGGTTATTTGAACTGATTTTTAAAAAGACTGGGGCTTTTTTTTTTGGCCTGGGGCTCTTAGTTTATAAATAACATATATTAATAGTTGTTTAATGAGCATTTAAAAATCCTGGTGACTACCTGGGTTATTGATGCCTCACATTTGTAATCCCAGCTACTCAGAAGATTGAGATCTGAGAATTGTAGTTTGAAGCCAGCCTGGGCAGAAAAAATCTTTGTGATTGTAATCTCCAACTAACCATCACCACCACCACCAACAACAACAACAGGAAAGGAAGTAGAGAGATGGCTTGAGTGGTAGAGCACCAGCCTTGAGCTAAGAGAATTGGAAGTCCTGAGTTCAAGGTCCAGTACTGGCACACAAGATAAAATAAAATAATAAAGCAAAACAAAATAAAAAATTCCGGTGATTATTTTTAGTGCCTCCCTAAAAATCATTGCTAGGGACACACACACACACACACACACACACACACACACACACACACACACACAAATGCTGCAGTTGTTTCCATATATGCCTGCCCAACCCTGTGAGCCACAGCCCTGTGCTTTGAACAGAAGGTGATCTTCAAATCCAATGCTATTTTGGTACCCTGACTTAGGAAAAAGAGCTAAAAATAGGCTTGAATGAGCATAACCTGCAAAAAATAAGTTGTCAGCTTCTTTTTTACTCCTGCTGGGTTGAAAGCAAAGCTGTCAGCAATTTCCACACGTTGAAGAGTCTGTATACTTTCCTATTTTAGAGAGTTGTTTTTTTTTTTCCAGTGGGGCTGTAATTGAGTCTCCTTACATCTTCAAGTGTCAACAAATTACCATCTGTTATTCTGAGAGACTCACATTGAAGGCAGCAATGCCAGTCCATGGCTTGGCTCTGATGAGAGATCTGGCTCTAGGTCTCACATAGTCCATACCCTGGGGTCTTGAACATCAAGAGGCTAAGACATGTCTGGAGCAATGTGTGTGTGTGTGTGTGTGTGTGTGTGTGTGTGTGTGTGTGTGTGTGTGTATCTTGGGTCTGGGTACTTTCTCATAGCTTTTTTGTTGTTGTCGTTGTTCAAGGTTGGCTGTCTACCACTTGAGGTCCAGCTCAACTGCCAGCTTTTTGGTGGTTTATTGGATAAGAGTCTCCTGGACTTTCCTGCCTAGGCTGGCTTAGAACAGTGATCCTCAGTTCTCAGCCTCCTGAGTAGCTAGGAGCCATGGGTACCTGGCTGGATCATCTTCCTTGCTAGTGAGACCAAGCCTGCAGAGAGTGATGATGTTTGGGGTGAGAGCTAGCTTGGTGGGGCTTCAGGGGGAGCAGACTCAGCATCTGTTGTTGACTTGAGTCACCATAGCACAATAGCACCCTTTACACCTTCTCCTACGTAGATTACCTACTACACTTCAGACAAATGCTATGTGAGCAGTTGTTTTATTGAGGAAAAGCAATCCAAGAAACCAAAGGACATAAGACTTTGAAAATGCAATGGGATAGGCCAATGGTGCTTTAAATGTCTTTGAGCCCTGAAAAGAATTAGTCTTGCCAGGAGCTGATGACTCCCACCTAGAATCCTAGCTACTCAGGAAGAGGCCGAGATAGGAGGATCATGGTTCAAAGACAGACTTGGTGGGAA
The DNA here is from genome assembly GCF_031878675.1 of Megascapheus bottae. NCBI lineage: Eukaryota > Metazoa > Chordata > Mammalia > Rodentia > Geomyidae > Megascapheus > Megascapheus bottae. Next base: position 1,978,526 of record NC_143542.1, on the reverse strand, counting down.
AAGTCTGTGAGATTCTTTTTTTTTTTTGCCAGTCCTGGGCTTGAGCTCAGGGCCTGAGCACTGTCCTTGGACTTTCTCAAGGCTAGAGCTCTACCACTTGAGCCTCAGCACCACTTCCGGCTTTTTTTCTATGTATGTGGTACCAAGGAATCGAACCCGGGTCTTCATGCATGCTAGGCATGCACTTGAACCACTAGGCCAAACTCCCAGCCCAAGTCTGTGAGATTCTTATCTATCTGGAAGTAGAAGTGTCGCTCAAGTGGTAGACAGTCAGTCTTGGGGCAAAAAAGCTAGGTGCCCAGGCACTGAGTTTAAGCACAGTATTGACACACATACAAAAAATGAGTCTTGCTTCTGGCAAGGCTGGTTTGCTTGCTAGAGGCTGCTTCTTCTGGTCCAGCATGTGAGGAAAATGGAGGAGAAAGCAAGGAAATTGCCCAGACTCAATCTTCCACAGGCAAGGACTATTTATTGAGCTAGAGCAGTGAGGGACCCAGCCTTCCCGAAGGCTTGGAGGTTGTGTGTCCAGGCTGGGACAGGACATGGGGTTTTATGGAGTCTGAGCAAGGAGGCAGAAGTTAATGCAAAAGTTATTGGGCCCAGGGAGGTGGGGGCTTTCTGGTTGAGCCCACAATGGGGTGTTTATAACCAGGCTTAGGCAAATTGTCCTGCTGGAGTCAGGCAGTCTGTACTTATCTTTGATGGCTTGCCTGGTATCTGTATGCACCTAGGAAAATAGGATGGGAGTGAATCCTTCAGAGAAAGCTGCACATCCCGGCTTGCTGAGTCCAAGGACTACTGTCTGCCTTAGAAGGGCGATTCTCAAGGGAAAGTCTAGCAACAGAAATAAGCATGGAGAGAAAAGGCTGCATACATACACCGCTGTGCTGTGAGTCTAGCTTGAGTGCCCCCTGCTCAGAGCTCATATGCTGAAGGATTAGTCCCTAGCATGCAAATGAGAAGAGGTAGGGAGGTCTAATGTGAGGCGCCTAAGTCATCAGCATACAAAAGGACTGAAGATCTGAATGTGTTCTCTCCAGAGCTATATAAACAGTTCCTCACCATACCAGGCTGGGAGTGGTAACAAACCTCTTTTTATTATAAATCACCTAGCCTCAGCTACTTACTTATAGCAATTAAAAACAAACCGATGCAGGTTGGGTGACTGCAGTGCCACCTTCAAGTTGTGAAGTTCTCACCGATTCCTTGAGAGACATGTGTGCTTGTTTACCAGGGTGCCTGGGCCATCAGAGCCCCTGGAGGCACAGAGGAATCTTGTGATGTTTTTGGTTGTGGCTGAGTGACAAACAACCCCTAATCCAATGCTGCAAACCACACAGTGTTGACTTCCTTACTGTCATGTGGGTCCGAATTTGGACTCAGGGAGAAGGTTCTGTGCTGCATGATGTCAGCTGGGCTTGCTCAATGGTGCATGCAGCCAGAGATGTCTGAGGCAGCTTTCAATTCTCCACGGCTTCCTTTCTCCACAAGGCCGGGATGTCCACAGAAGGCCTGGGCGCTAATGCCCAGAAATTCATGTCCACCACATTCTGTGTGTGTAGGGGTGGGGGGAGGAGGGCTGGTGGGGCAGGGAGGAAGATGAAGCTTCACAGGATAAGCCAGGGTGTATACAGACAGCTCAAAGCATATGCCTGAAGCTTAGTAAATAGCTAGCTGTTTGCATGGCATTAGTCTCTGGTTAACATGTCGCATGTACTAGGTGTTCACCCTGTTGATGGGAGCAGGGACCTGGCCTCACAGAGCTCCACAGGGTGTCCTGGCCAAGATGGAGGACAGGAGCTGGAAATGGGACCAGAACCTACCAGAAGGAGGGCAGATCCTGACCCAAAGCTCTGCAAACCTTTAGCGTGGTTTGAGATCTGAGTCTCCCCACCCTCAGCCCCCTCCCAGGTCAGTCTGTATGGACTTGGCATTGCATCCCACGTGGCAGTGGCCCCGGGATGTGTAACTCAGCCCTGGCCCCATCTGTCTTCCTACCTAAAGCAGGTGGATCCAGAGCCCATCTGGATTACCCAGAATACAATGGCCCCCAAGTAGCTTAGGGTCGGACTGAACAGGCTAGGGTCTTGGTATATCACAGACCAATGTTCCATTTATATGGACCTTTGAGCATCCTGGGTATTCTAGGTTTGGGAGAGCTGGATTTTATCCCTGGAGACCAATCTTCAAACCTACTCCTTAAGGAAGGGAAGAGGGGCTTCCCCTCCCTAAATCTCCCCAAGCCAAGCCTCACTCTTTCTGCTCAGAATGATGTATTTCTGCTTTCCTTGCCTTACGATTTGATATTCTTTCTTTCCTCTACCCTGAGTCTTCCCTGGGACCCTGTATTCTCTGCTTTTATATATTTAAATTTTTTCCAGATTTATTTATTGCCAGTCCTGGGGTTTGAACTCAGGGCCTAGGCACTGTCCTTGAGCTTTCTCAAGGCTAACATTCTATCATTTGAGCCAGAATACCAATTCCTGCTTTTTTCTGTGTATGTGGTACCAAGGAATCAAACCCAGGACTTCATGCATGCTAGGCAAACACTCTATCACTAGGCCAAATTCCTGGCCCTCAAGTTTTGTTTTTTTTTTAAATAAAACCTTTATTTAACATGTGCATTATTAAAAACACATATATATGTATATAAACAAAGAACAAATTATTACTGTAGCAAGCGCTTCAGTCGGACATGACTGTCTACTCTTCCATGTACACACACCAATCCCTGTTTTGTATTGGTACTGGTGCTTGAAATGAAGATCTCGGGCTGGGAGTTTGGCCTAGTGGTGGAGTGCTTGCTTAGCAGGCATGACAACCTGGGTTCCATTTCTCAGTACCATATTCATAGAAAAAAGCCAGAAGTGGTGCTGAGGCTCAAGTGGTAGAGCTCTAGCCTTGAGAAAGTCCAAGGACAGTGCTCAGGCCCTGGCTCAAGCCCAGGACAGGCAAAAAAAAAAAAAAAGAAATTAAGGCCTTTTGTTCTCCCTTGGCATTTCTGTGTGAGCCACATATCCACTTTTCACTTTTTGACTAGTGAATTAGAGATAAGAGTCACAGACTTTCTTTCCTAAGCTGGATACAAACTTTGATCCTCAGATTTCAGCCTCCTGAGTAGCTAGGATTATAGGTGTGAGCACTACATGCATTTCTTGAATAAAGAAATGATAGCTGCCTGTGACATCACAAACTATAAGAACACCCCTAGTGCCTTGCCACTTGCCCAGGCAGTATTTCTCTGGAAGTTATGGGTCTCTTCAAGGCTGAGAGGAAGGATGACACTGGAGACAGAAGGACCCAATGTGTCACAGGACAGTATCTGAGGGACAAGAGGTATGTTTAGGGGCTGCTCTTGCCTCAGGGGACAGTGACACAAGGATGTCTTGGCTTTGGGAGGTGAAGACCACTAGCCTGAGAGGAATAGAGAGACCCTGCCTCAAAACAATAATTAAAAAAATGCATGTCTGAGATTATGTGGGATATATTTGCACTCTCATTTGAGTAGCAGGAGTGAAAATAGAAATCTAAAAGCCAGGAGATGGGAATTCGTTGGGGCATGAAACTGAATGGAATTCTTAGAGCTTCAAGTCCCAGGGTGGAAAGTTGCAATCCTGAAAGCGGACAGATTTTCCTTTCTTTCCTCTAATTAATCATAGGTTGTTACATCAAGGTGTGGGCTGGGGATATCCCTGTTATTTCTGTGCTGTCAGGATTTCATCAGATCTCTGGAGAGCTGAAGCTCCCGAGAGAGGCCCTATCTGTCAGTCCTCTTGCGTAATTCATCAAGGAAGAGAAACCCTATGGTGCTAACACCAAAGGAAAACAAGCAACTTCTTTGCTTTTAGATTAACGACCTTCAATAGAAAAAAAATACTCAATAAACAATAAGCTGGGCTTTGGTGATTCACACCTGTAATCATGGCCCCTTAGAAGGTTGAGATGTGAGGACTGTGGTTCAAAAAGTCCACAAGATTCTTTATCCCCAGTGAACTACTAAAAAATAATTCTAGACATAGAGCTGTGGCTCCAGTGGTAGAGCACGAGCCTTAAGCACAAAAAGTTCACAGACAGGAAATGGAGAAACAATAGTAACCCATTACGACTTTGTTATGAAGGTTAAGTGCATGCATATTCTTACACTGCTTAGAACTGTGCACTGGTGGATTGCAGTTCTTCTACTTGTCACCGTTACTGACAAGTACTTGACTTCTTCCTGTACTCAGAAGAAAATATGTGAAGCTGGGCTCATGCCTGTAATCCTAGCTAATCAAAAGGTAGAGATAGGATCTTGGTTCAAAGTCAATGCAGGTAACAAATCAGAGACTCTTATCTCTAATTAACCAACAAAAGACTGGAAGTGGAGGTATGGCTCAAAGAGTAGGGTGCCAGTCAAGAGCAACAAAGCAGAACAAGAGCCTGAGGTCCTGAGTTCAAGTTCCAGGACTGACACATGTGCATGCACATACACATGGACAGAAAACATATATGTAGCAAGGAGAAAGTACATGAGTTTGCAAACTCATGTACTTTCTCCTTACTCTGCACAGAGGTCTAGAGCTTGCTTCTTGTGCTGTCACAGCATGTAAGGAATGTTTTCTGGTTATTCCTGCCTATGAGGTGCCATGGCACTAGACCCTTCCTACCTTGATGGATACTTCTGCTGCTTCCAGATTTCACTGTCACACACTTCCAGCTGTGATGGGGGGACTGTTGTGGGGAATGCATAGTTTTCAATATCGGGTTTTTGTTTTGTTTTGTTTTGTTTTTGCCAGTCCTGGGCTTGAGCCCAGGGCCTGAGCACTGTCCTTGGACTTTCTCAAGGCTAGAGCTCTACCGCTTGAGCCACAGCACTACTTCTGGCTTTTTTCTATGTATGTGGCACCGAGGAATCGAACCCGGGTCTTCATGCATGCTAGGCAAGCACTTTAACCACTAGGCCAAACTCCTGGCCCCAGTTCTCAATACCTTTAACACTGTCAACTTGTTCCCCAGGATTCATGGCAACTAGACGATTGCTGACAGGTGATATCACGATCCTGGTCGGGAGTGCAGACAGACAGACACTCAATTCCACCCACCCAATCATTGAGAAATGCTCTTTTGTTAAAATCTGCATTTGCCTAATCATTATTGATGTCACATCTTCTAACCGATCTTGTGCAATGCCACCGGGAACGGTCAATGTATTTGTTGGCTTTTGCAGTTTGTTTTATACCCGAATTCATTGTGTTAAAGCCCAAATGGAATACAGGCAATCCATAATACACCGAAATGCACAGAGTAGTTAATCAAATTAGCACACTTAGGGAAAGAAGAATTCTAAACTTGGGACCCTAATATTGTTTCTAAAAAATCTCCTCTTTCTGTCTCTGTCTCTGTCTCTGTCTCTGTCTCTGTCTCTGTCTCTGTCTCTCTCTCTCTCTCTCTCTCTCTCTCTCTCTCTCTCTCTCTCTCTCTCTCTCTCTCTCTCTCTTTCTCTCTCTCTCTCTCTCTCTCTCAGTACTGTGTAAATTCCAGGGCTTCCAGAATGAGAGATAAATGAACTGAACCATTGAACTGAACACTCTGTGTGTGTGTGTATGTGTGTGTGTGTGTATTTAATTAAATTAAAGTTTATTTTTTGGTGTGTGTACCAGTACTGGGCCTTGAATTTTTTTATTTCTTGTTTTGTGTTGCTCAACACTTGGCCCACACCTCCACTTCCAGATTTTTGCTGGTTAATTAGAAATGAGTCTCAAATAAAAAAGAAAGAAAGAAAAAAGTAACAAAAGTCTCTTGGATGGGTCTACCACTGGTTTTGAACTGAGATCCTCAGCTCTCAGCCTCCTGAGTAACTAGAATTACAGGAGTGAGCCACCAGTGTCTGACCAAAGTGTAGTATTTTTGAAATACTCATCATATCAATCAAATAATCAAGCATGAAGTCATTTGTTCCAAAATGGTTTGCCCCAGCTTTCCTAGATCCTCACCTCGGGCTGTGTGGAGGTCACACACAGATGGGATTCGAGGTCAATGCCTCCCTTTCTGCTGCTCCCGTACAACTGTGCTATAGGTGGAAATGACGTGCCAACCCTAATGAAGAAGCAGTCAGGGATCTTGGGAAAAAAAATCAAACCCACCATCCACCTGCCCATTTCTTCCAGGGGTATCCCTGAAGAGCCAACGAGGCCCCCTTCACACTGTGACACTGTATGCCCCCATTCAGTGTTCCCAGCCCAGCTCCTTTGAGTCCAGGCAAAGTCTTGCCTGTAGGACAGATCCAGCTGCACTCCAGCCAGTCAGCCCTGAGCTGCCCCAGAACCAGAAACGTAGTCCCTCCCATGTCTGCTTCTTACACAAGCTGGTGAAGGACTGGCTCTTGTTTGTCAGGCTCCTATTTGAAATTGATTGGGGAAATACTGATGGCTTGTCCTGGACTGACACTTTCCCCTCCGAGCCAAGTTGCCATCCAAGGCAGGTGGCAGCTGTCTTTGAGCCAGCGGGCATTCAGGACTCAGCCTTGGCCTTCAGCATGTGGCTCGGTTGGCATATGGCAGCTCTGATTGGACAGCATGGCTGGGAGGGGAGGCAAGTTCCCGAGCCCTCAGGGATAATTCATGGATGTCCATGGTCTCCTGTTGGGATGGGGCCACCAGGAGAAAAACACCATCCTTCACTCCTAGCTAGACCCAGGCCTATCCAATCAGAGGTTCAGAGAGATGTCTAACATGGGGCATCTGATTCTGTAGATTGTTTCCTTTGCTGGACAGAGCCTCTTGGTTTGATGGGGCTCCATCACCCATAATTTGTACATGGAGGAGCATGCACAGCACAGTATTGTGAAATAAGCTACATCTTATTTCACAATAACTAAGAGAATCTGAAGTCTCAACACAGAAGTGTGTGTGTGTGTGTGTGTGTGTGTGTGTTGTACTGGAGTGGAAGCTGGGGTCTTGAGCTTCTTAAGAACACTCTACCCCTGGAGCACACATTCCAAGCCCTAAAATAATTAATGTTTGAGGGGATAAAAATAGTTATTACCTTAGTTTGATCCCTACACACATGGATGTATCCATGGACATATACATATGTGAACAATCACATTGTACTCCATAAATATGTGAAGTTATTCATGTGTCAATCCAACAGTAATACAATTTTTAAATAAGGTAAAAAGTAGATTTATTTTCTTTCTCTTTGGATTCTGGATGCAAACCTATCAGACTGGGATAGAACCAAGGTATGGCAGAGCTGGTTCTTTCCTGGGGCTCCCGCCCCTCTCCTCTTTTTGTGTTTTTACTAGGGGTAGGGGACTTGATCTCAGGACCTCAGTGCTGTACTTGAGCATTTTGCTCAACACTGCTTCACTTCGGCTTATTTTTTTTTCTGGTTCATTGGAGATAAGAACCTCTGGCATTTATTTATCTGCCTGGGTTGGTTTCAAACTGTGATCCTCAGGTCTCAGCCTCCCGAGTTGCTAGCATTAAAGGTGTGAGCCCAGTCCCCAGTGCAGGCTTCCTTCAAATTTTCTCTGTTTCCTGGTCATTGGCTATCATGGCGTGATAGCCTCCCATCCTGACCTCTTGGGACTCCCATCTAAGCCTTGTGTGACTGATCCACTGGGTCCTCAGTTGCTCTTCTCACAACCCACACCCTCTCAGGGTGGCCAAAAGGCACTGTGTGTGTGTGTGTGTGTGTGTGTGTGTGTGCGTGTGTGCACATGGCACATTACCTGCTGTGGCTTATTTTATCCTTGCTTCTTCTTGACAAATCTGAGTGGTTTATAGAAGTACTAAAGCAACGCTGGCATGGCCCCAAGTTGCTCTCAGATCACTTGAGCCCAGAACTGTTCTGTCACAAACCTGAGGTCCCCTTTTGTCCCCTGTAGACTGATGCTTTATGATGGGCCTGAACGTGTCAGGGAGTCATGGCAGGTTCTGTGAGATCAGGTTGGGCTTTCTGTACATGCCATGCCATGTAGGTATCCCCTGCATACTCTAGGCAGCCTCCCTGCCTTACAAGGAGGGTGGGTAGAGAGGCTGCGAAGGCAGAGCCATGCAGCGAGGCTGAGGGAGTGCAGTGTCTGGAACCACTGGAGCTCAGTGGTTGACTTTACCTTGGTCAGTGGTTGAGCAACCTGCTCTGGTGTGTGGCTGCTCTGAGGGCCACCAGTATCTCCCTACACTCTTGCAAGACCCTCTCCTTCAGAGCCAGGCTGGGCTGGCCACAAATGGGTTGATCATGAAAATCATATCTGAGAGTGAAGATGGCTGGGTGCTGGATTGCTCTTTCTGGGGTGAGGGTCACTGGGGATGGTAGTTTTCTGAGGAATGAAAGGAGGTCATAGTCTATGAACTCTAAAATCAAACCTTCTAGGACATTCAAAATAAAATTAACCCAGTACCAGGACCCTTCGTGTGTCCATGCTATCTGGGGAGAGACTCTGTGTCTTTTCATATGTCCATCAGTATCTTAACTGCAGGCCTGTGGCTGGCTATAGCCCCAAATTTAGTATCCCCTGTTGAGTAGACCAAATACCCTTTTCCCCTCCCTCTGCCCTGCCCCCTGAAAACACAATGAAAAGGGAGGAGTGAGAGAATCTGAATAAAATATACAAAAGGAAGTCTTTGGCAATGTTGGAAAAAACATCCATTTTTATTTCATCTGTGAAGTATGATGCTATGGTGTATTATCCATCATTCCCATCAAGATGGGTGTCTTGTAATCCTGGCTGTCTGGGCAGCAAAGGCAGAAGGATTACTTGTATCTAGGAGTTGGAGTCTCAAAAACCAAAATAGAGAAATAGCTGGGCTACTCAGGAGACTGAGGCCTGGAGGATCATAGTTCAAAGCCAGCCTGAGCAGAAAAGTTCATGAGACTCTTATCTCCAAATAACCACTAAATAGCCAGCAGTGGAGGTGTGGGCCAAGTGGTTAGCATCTAGCTTTGAAAAAAAAAAAAGACCAAGACATGAGAAAGGGTATCAATGTGCGTGAATTAATGTACCTTCTATCTGGCAAACATAATGCAACCTTTCTATTAATTACAATAAAAAATATATGAAAAAAAAACAAAGACTAAACAAGAGCATGTGGGCTCTAAGTTCAATTCCCAATACCAGAATGCACATACCAGGTGTGCGCGCGCACACACACACACACACACACACACACACACACACACATGAAATCAAGCCTCCACCATTAGTCCTGACCCCCTCAAGCCACACTATGAAGTTATATTCTAGAACATTATGTCACGAACAATCCTGAGGAGGATCAATTCTGCTTTAGTTTTTTTTTTCCCTCTCTATCTGTCTTGAATCAAAGCTTTTGTAAAATACAATAAACGTGAATCAAGAAAATGTGGTCCCCACGTGGATATTGCAGGAATATCCGATTGCTGTCACAGTAAAGTGTTTCTTTCCATTGCTTTCAGTTTTCTTGTAATGGAACAGAAATGGGCCGCTTGTTGGTGATCCAGTCCATAAACCAACTACACTTGATAGCACTGGGCTCCCCGAGTATGAGACTCCATGCCTGTCCCGATTTCAGCCAGGAACAATAGTCCTCTTGTTTCTAGAAACCACCAACGCGGTCAAATCTGTCATCCAGAAAGACTCTGTCAGAATATACGTACGTTTTCAGGCAGAAAGGGATGCTGATTCTATCTAGACATGGCATACCTCACACACGGGGGCCTCTAAAGGGGGAAAACAAGATGAGGGGGAGGAGGTGGGGAGAGGAGAATGGAGACAAAAACATGAGAAGGAATATCACTGTATGTGAAGGAATGTACCTTCTATCTGGCGAATGGAACTGTAACCCTTCTATTAATTATACTGTAAAAAAAGGAAATATTTTGAATTAAAAAAAATTCTTTTTTTTTTTGGGTACCATCCTGGGGCTTGAACTCAGGGCCTCATACTCTCCCTTAGCTTTTTTTAATTAATTTATTTTTTTTTCTCAAGGCTGGTGCTCCATAACCTCACATCTGGGGCTTTTTGGTGGTTAATTGGAGATAAGAGTCTCATGGACTTGAATTGTGATCCTCAGATGTCAGCCTTGTGAGTAGCTAGGCTTCTGATGAAGCTCTTTGTGTGCTTGCTGGACATGCTGGCTCTTGAGCATCTTGTAACTCTGGGAACAACCCCATGACCAACTCCTGGAGCGGGTCTTTATTTTCCAGGGAGTGGGCTTCTTCCTGTCTACCCCTCTTCTTTCCCCCGCTTTTTTTTTTTTTACCCTGGTTTTAAACTTGAGTCCTGTGTATGATAAGCCTGAGTGCTCTACCACTGGGCTACACCCACTCCCCTAGCCCAACACACTGACTCTTCATTATAAATACAGATGTTTTCATTATTTTATGACTATATCTCAGACTCTGTGAAAAGGAAGGTCCCTTAACTGTGCAGTGGAGACTACATTGAGATATCTGCCAAAATAGAAACTGTGGGGCTTTCTTTGAGGAATTCTCATGTGCAGTTACTAAATTCTGAAAAATATACCGCTTCGAATGAATACAGGTGCCTTCTTCTCCTTGTATTTTTTTCAGCTCATTCTTCTATTAATCCTTTCCTAATAGTTTTTCTAAATTCTAGTTACTATATTGTATTTCTGCTGAAGAAGTAATTTAGATTTAATTCTTTACTCAGATTTATGTTTCCCTTCTTCAAAAAAGAAGTAGCCAGAGAATTAACATCATGAAAATGGCAATCTTGCCAAGGGCTATCTACAAATTCAATGCAATACCCATCAATATCCCAATGTCATTCTTTAAGGAAATAAAAAAGGCAATCCAAAATTTCATATGGAATAATAAAAGACCCCATATAGCAAAAATAATTCTTAGCAGAAAGAACAGTGCAGGAGGAATTTCAATACCAAACTTTAGACTCTACTACATAGCTATAGTGACCAAAACAGCTTGGTACTGACACAAGAACAGGCGTGAAGACCAATGGAATAGAACTGAGAACCCACAGACATATGGCCACCTAATCTTTGATAAGGGAGCCAAAAAAATAGAATGGAAGAAAGACAGCCTCTTCAACAAGTGGTGCTGGCAGAACTGGTTAAGCACCTGCCCTGCACCAGGATTAACTCCAAATGGATCAAAGACCTCGAGTACAGTAAATATACTGAGAACTTTACAAAAAGGAATAGGAGATACACTAGATCTCCGTGGCACCAGTCAAAACTTTCTTAATAAGGACCCAGAAACACAACAAGTCAAAGAGAGTTTGGACAAATGGGACTGCATTAAACTGCAGAGCTTCGGTATGGCAAAGGACATAGCTAGCAAGCTAAATAGAAAGCCGACGGAGGGGGGTTGGCAGCAAGGGGGAGGTGGGCGGAAAAAAAAAGCCCAGAGGGTGAGAGAAGATCTTCACTAACCATACAACAGACAAAGGCCTCATATCTAAAATATATCAACAGCTCAAAACATGGAATCACTCCAAAACTAATCTCCAAAGAAACAACCATCCCATTAAAAGATGGGCCAAAGACTCAAGGAGAGTCTTCTCTGAAGAAGAAATAAGAATGGACTATAGACACATGAAGAAATGTGTGACATCTCTGGCCATAAAAGAAATGCAAATCAAAACAGCTCTGAGATTCCACCTCACTCCAGTTAGAATGGCCAGGATCAAGAAATCTAATAATAACAGATGCTGGAGGGGATGTGGCCAGGAGGGATCACTACTACACTATTGGTGGGAATATAAACTTGTTCAATCACTATGGAAAGCAGTATGGCAGTTCCTCAAAAGACTAAACATATGGGCTGGGAGTTTGGCCTAGTGGTTAAAGTGCTTGCCTAGCATGCATGACCCGGGTTCGATTCCTCGGTACGACATACATAGAAAAAAGCCGGAAGTGGTGCTGAGGCTCAAGTGGTAGAGCTCTAGCCTTGAGAAAGTCCAAGGACAGTGCTCAGGCCCTGCGCTCAAGCCCAGGACTGGCAAAAAAAAAAAAAAAAAAGACTAAACATAGAACTCCCCTATGACCCAGCAATTCCACTACTTGGCATTTACCCAATCATCCAGAAACAAGGACATACTAAATCCACTGGCACAACGATGTTCATTGCAGCACTATTTACCATAGCAAAGATATGGAACCAATCCAGATGCCCCTCAGTAGATGATTGAATCACGAAGATGTGGTATTTATACACAGTGGAATTCTATGCTACCATCAAAAGAACGGCATCATCCCATTTGCAAGGAAATGGAAAGACTTGGAAAAAATCCTATTAAGTGAAGTAAACCAGACTCAAAGGAACATAGGCTCCATGGTTTCCCTCATTTGTACAAACCTTGGACTCTCTTAGCAGAGGATTACAATAGGGCGAAACCTAGATACATAAGGCCATGTAGGATGAGGCTAAATGAAAGAACCTCCAAGATATGGAAACAAGAGCCATACAATGTGTGATTATTGTCCTTAATGTACTATGTTATTTCTCATCTCTTTTGTTGTCCCTTGGTTATTCTCATATTGTTACAGCATCTTACCTTGTTATCTGGTATATTGTATGTCTGTTTATTAGTTTATTTGAAATAGGATAGGGAAGGGGGGAAACAAGATGAGAGGTGGAGTGGGGGGAGGGAAATGGAGACAAAAACATGAGCAAGGGTATCAATGTTTGTGAAGTAATGCTCCTTCTATCTGGGGAATATAATGGAACCCTTCTGTTAATTACAATAAAGAAGAAATATAAAAAAATAAAAAAAGAAGTAGCCAGACATCAGTGGCTCACACCTGTAATCCTGGCTACTCAGAAGGCTGAGATCTGTGGACCATAGGTTAGAGTTCGCCTACGGAAGCTCCATGAGACTCTTATCTCCAATTAAGCACACACACATAAAAGGCTGTGTATAGGGCTGTGGCTCAAGTGCTAGAGCACTATATCCTTTAGCAAAAAATCTCAGGACAGTGCCCAGGCCCCAAGTTCAAAAAATGTAGTGGCAAATATGACAAGCTCTGAAAACACTTGGAGAGATATTTAGCTGAGTAAGTTGAATGTTAATGAAGCACCTCTGGTTTTTATGAGTTTTTTTTTTATTTTTATTTTTGCAGAGAGGGGTTAGAACACCCTGAGACTTGTTAGTGTTTTTACAAAATTCTTTTTGGGGGGTCATGTTCTGTAATGTTTTGGTGTGAGGTTGAGTTGGTCCTATAAAACACAGTGGGTTGTATTCCCTGCTGTTCCAGGAACAGTGTGTGTAATATTGCTTTTATTGCTTCTTTTAGTGTTCAGTGAAATTCTTGTGAAACCATCTGGGCCTGGAGATTCCTTGATGGGAAAGCGCTTGAGAAGGAATTTAAGTTCTTTAATGAATACAGGGCTATTCAGATTTTCCTTTTCATCAAGTGTAAATTTTGGCAAATTGCCTTTTGCAGGGCAGTGATCAGCCTTATTAAGCTTGCCAAAGTGATTAGCATAAAATTACCCCACAGATTTACTCACTACTCCTTTAATAACTGTAGTATCTGAAGGGACAACTGTTTTATATTTCTCATACTTGTGATGTATGTTCTGTTACTATTTGTTTTCTTGACTAACAGTTACAAGTTTAGCTGGAGGTGTGGCTTAGAGGAGAGCTCCAGCCAAACAAAAGAGAGGTCCTGAGTTCAAATCTCAGGAACTGTCCTAAGGATTTAGTTTTGGGACAGTTGCTGAAATTTTAATTTTAATTTTCTGTTGCTGAAATTCTGTTTGTTTTGTCCTCTTTGGGCTAG